>NC_086444.1:290747519-291047519 GCF_028390025.1 Pseudophryne corroboree | reverse complement strand
TCTGGCTGAATGAGTGCATGCACAGGCTCCTCCCAATCACGGTAAGATGCACGGAAGGGGTGTCCACCCCCGGTTTGGCGGGCTGATTTAGCCTCCTTGGCCATCTTCGCCTTGACACGGCGCTTTATGTCGTAGAAATGCTTAGGACACATGTCCTCGGTCCGCCTCACCACACCCTCACTATTCACAGCCGCAACTACCTTCCCCCACAGAACACTCTTCCTGCGTGACAACACCTTTGCAGCATCATGGCCAAACAACTGCCAATGATGCCTCATCAGCTCCCGCACCAAAGCCATATTTTCAGCGTAGCTGAATTTTACATTGCGGACAGTCTTTGTAGTGGTGCGTGGCTGTGGAGCCACAACACCATCACTATCACTGGAGGCCGCAGCAACAACCTCCCCCTCCTCTTCACTAACCTCCTCCCTCTCACTCACCTCCTCCACCTCACTCACCTCCTCCCTCTCACTCACCTCCTCCACCACACTCACCTCTGACTGGGACATAATCAGGACAAAAAACCCAATAACACTGAGAAAAAAAACAGTAAACACACTCCTCCACTACCACTACGCACCACACACCAAACACACACACACACTCACTCACTCACTCACAAACAATGACAATAGACGTGAAATAAAAAACAATGACAAAAAACTAGACAGACTTTTAAATAACTACACAACAAGTATGACAAGACTACTTACACACAAAGTACATCACTCAACAATCACAAAGAACCTCCTCAAAACCGCCAAAAACTCCAAACAACTCACCAACTCCTAACACACCTTCCTCTCACCTCTCCACTAGCTAAACCCACGAGGTTCGGACGGTTTGGGGCGTTTTTATAGTAATGTGCACAGACACTCCTCCATCACGAATCAAACCAATCACGGACGAGTGACAAAAACGAAACTTAGGGAAAAAAACGCGTCCGTGAACGGACAAACACTGCCGTCACCAAAATGTGACGCAGTCGTTAAAAAACCTCATAACACAGCCGCAAAACCACTAAATCGGCCGCATTCTACCTTACAAAACCACGAATGACATTGACATCGTAAAACACGAAAAATACAAATACGACAGCTTAGTAAATGAGGCGTAAACATTTCAAAAAGTTGCAAATACACACATTCGATGTCATTCATGATGAATCTCCCTCAAAATCGGGACTAATACGAATTTTAGTAAATATACCCCACTGTTCCTTGTGTCTGGATGAAAAATTGCTCCCCGAATTAGAAATAATTATGATTCAGAATAAATTTGATCCTCTCCACAATAAAGGAGATTTGCTGTTCCTCTAGTTCTTATTCTTCCGGTAGTATTTTTTTTCAATTTCTAGAACCATCCTCATGTGTAATGCAAGTGTATAAAGATTTTATATCGCATGTCACCAGTATATAATTGTCCTTCCAGATTTTCCCTTTTTCCCATTTAATAGGCTCTGTACCTCTGTGGTATCTTTCAGGTAGCTCCATTGTTGAATTATCAAGGGTTTTAAAAAGTGGTCTTTATAGCAGGAGAGGTTAGGGAATCAATTCCTTCCACTATGGGTCTTCCTGGTGGATTCTGTTGGTCTTTATGGACCTTCAATATGTGGTAGAAGACAGGGATTGTTGGATGGTTTTGTTCCAAGAAGTGGAATTCTTCCTTTGTTAAAATCCCATCTTCTGTTGCTTGTCTCAATATGCTGGTCAGTTCCTTCTCCTTATTCTGCAATCATCTATATCGTTAGGGTTAGTGGAAACCCTTTATCTCCATAGCAGCTACTCATATAAACAATCAGGTGTAAGCTCAGCCCTTTAACCCGAACTAAGTGCCCAGTTTTCCAATCCACACTGAGGACCACAGCACATCACCATTATGGCATACAACAGAGAAGAACATCTAAAATTATTGGAGGCCCTAATTCTGTCCTCAAACAAAACTGTACAAAAGGAAACTATGGCATTGGAGGAAACCTTCTGTGACCTATATAATAAATTAGAAAAATTAGAAATACAGTAAAAGAAATAAAACAATGGTGGGAAAGCACTACTCTCACCAAATATATAGAAAATTATTTCTAGAGGCCTACGGGTAAACAAAAAACCCTTCTTCACCTCGCTGAATAAAGAATTTGAAACAAAATTATATGAGATGCTAGATGTCTGTTCCTTCAAACTCATGTGACTGATTATAGAAGACAGAGAAATAACACTATAAAAAAAGAACAGAGGAATAAATCACTATAATAAGAATAAAACTTGAACTTTTGGAGAATCTGATGGATTTTAACAATCTGGATGATCTCACCAAAATCAAACTAAGAAAGGTAGAAGAAGAGGTCATTGACCAGAAAATAAAAAGACTTGCAAGGCACTATGAAGATTATAAAGGGGATCATTACCATTGGACAACAACCGATATTGGAAGAAGAGACAGGAGAAATGAGGAACAAGTTTCCAGAAGAAACTACACAGAGAGACAACTTTCTACACCAGAGAGAAAAAATCACTAATCCACAGATCATTGGAAGTATCAGAGACATCATGCGGTAGAAATACAGGAAGTTCCTAAGAAATGAAGAAGAAAGACGCAGAAGAAGAGATGAATATGAAATGCCATGGAGGAACAGAAACATCACACATATGTGCAGGACAAAGAAAACAGGAATTATAAATCTCAATATCCATCAGCAGCCACACTATCATGAAGTTTTAATCAGGGAAAAGAAGATCAACAGGAAATACTCAATACATCAGCCAGAACTCTGATGGAAAGATTAAATAAAAGAATTATGAAAACCACACATAAAGAAGAAGGAGAGAGGATCAATTTAGAGGATGAACAGGATGACACAGAACAATTACTAGATGCTTTTTTAGAACTTGCACAAAAGAACCACTCCTTCAGAAGCACGGGGACCATTCCCAAGGTGTTAACGGGTTCAGAAGAAAAAAGAAGGAGAAGAAGAAGAAAAATAAGCTACATTTCAACAAACGGGGGAAGCGAGAAGGAACAAAGAATAATCCAAAAGAAAAAACAGAAGAAAAATTCAAAGAAACACCAGAGAAGGGGATATTCAGCCTAAGCAAACATTTCTTGAACTCCACAAAAATATCCGTGCTGAAAAAAGGCCTTAACTTTGCCCCCACTAACTGTTTGAATAAATTTGACACATTCATTAATCTCCATAAATTTATAAGAAAAGGAACCCTGAAAAAATTCTTTAATCAAACAGATCTACCATGGGAAAAAGATGTAAATACAGCGCTTTTTGACACAATATGTAAAAATAAAAGTGAGTATTTAATAATAAATTGTTTTCTTATATAAAACAGTAAGATATAATAAAATTAAAACAATTGTGTTTATGTCTGTAACACAATATGTCACAAAGAACCTGGTGGACTAGAATTTGTAAGTACTGACACTAACTGGTATGTTTAGCACACATCAACATATTTCTTGGCCAACAGATAAACAGTCATGTATATGGACCAAATAAATAATAGTTCATCCGAGTGGATGTTGTTACCACGTCTGTGTTCCGTTTATAGAGGTTCCCATATAGTGCAAAGTCCGTGTAGCAACGGTGACAATTGTTTGGGTCCTGGTTCACAGTTCACTCGGAACTCCGTGTTCCATTGAATGGACTCTCCTGGGGAAATGGTTGGCAAAAGGCAATGCCTGTAGGGGTCCTGGTTCACGGAGATAAAAGGGTGCAGGGTCCTGACTGTATGAGGTGGCTTGATGAAGGTGCAGGTCAGCAGATGTCCACACAGGTCTTGTCCTAACGCGTTTCGTTGCTCCAGGCAACTTTTTCAAAGGTGATGTGACATTGAGAGTGGTCACCCTTTTATAGGGGAAGTGATGTAATCATTGCAAACAGCTGAGATGTAATTGTTATTCATTAATCTCCATAAATTTATAAGAAAAGGAACCCTGAAAAAATTATTTAATCAAACAGATCTACCATGGGATATAGAGAAATAAAAAGAAACAGATGACATCTTTACCCATACAAACATAAAGGAAAAATCCATATTCTACCCCCAGCATTTGAAAGGGCATCTATTAACCACCTTCCAGAAATTGGTTGAAGATGATATAAAGAGAATACCAGATACCATTTAATCAAAACAAGGGCATAATTTAACAAGAAAGGAAAAGGATGCCCTAAAGAACCTAAAAGAAAACAATAAAATAGGGGGCGTGGCTTGGATGCCATAGTGAGAGGCTGCATGAAGTGAGAGCTCCGTACTCTCAATAAACTAAATAGGGTCTATACCTATCAAGCTCCTTCTTTAATGCTCCTACACTACCCTTCTCCCCTGGGGAACGATCGCTGCGGGGTTTGAGCGGGTCCGCGGAATCGGGGAGCCCGTTTTCGCGCTCTTGCGGGTTGCGGCCTGCCCTCACCTTTCAGGTCGGGGACTGCGGTGGCCAGGGCCCCTGAGGCTTGATATGACGTCTCTGCGGGTCGCTGTGGAGCTCTGGAGGAGGTGAGGACTGGAGAGCACGGCGGCTTCTGACTAGTTGCGGTGGCTCGCGCTGAACCTCGTAGCGCGTGAAGACAGGACGGTGGTGCCATCTGTAAGGCCGCGCGGCACCTCGACTCTACCCTTCCTGGAGCGGCGCCGTGTCCTGCTGCCTGTCTCCCTCCCGCACCTTGCCTTGAGGGGCGGGCTGCAGCGGTCATCCGCACGGTTGGGGTTTCTGCGCTCCGTAGCCGCCTGCCGCTGGCGGATCCCCCTGCCACCGGATCCTCCGGTCTCCTGCCTCCTCTGCCGGGCGGGCAGGCGTGGCTCTCCAGGCCTGCTTACAAGCACTGGGGGAGAGTGGACCCGCTGCCACCACTGCCTTACTGGGCTGCTGCCGATCTCCCTCAGCCCTGCTGTTCACTCTCATGCCCAGGGGCGGCTGCTGGGTGGGAGTGCTGATGGCACTTACTGTCTATGTGGCTGCTGCTCGAAATCCCCTCTTGCCTGCAGCTCCATCAGCGTTTCTAATTGCGGCATTAGTCTGATGAGCCACATAGCCTCTGCATGACCTCACTCAGCTTCATTCTGTGGCCAACACAATACTAAAAAATTAGATAAAGGCTGGGGGTGGGGTGGCTTAACAGCTGACTGGACAAGTGGCAGCCTGAGAGAGCCCCGGGCAAAGTACCTAAAAGACTTGCTTTTGTAGGATCCCGGGGGGTGGATTTGAGCCTCCACCTGCCCCCTTGGCCCCCTCAAGTGCTGAATTTGGTGTCGGAGGAGGTCTGCAGAGCCGGGGGACACGCTACCTGAGTCCCTGCAGGTTGCGGCCTAACCTCCGGACGGAGACCGCAGCCTCAAGTTGCTCCCTGGGCCCGCTGAAGATCCGTAGCTGGCGCGGGGACCCACAGCCCTACTCAACGCCCGTCTGGAGGCAGCCGGTCATTGAGCCCCTGCATCGGCCGGAGCGGACACCGCTGAGGCGCACGCAGCATCAAGTGCCCCCTCCGGTGGTCACTGTTACCCACTGCAGCAGTATACTCTCTTTGTTATAGCTACCTACTCACTCTGGCCCCGATACTCCTTGTGGGCGCAATGGTCTCTGGATGAATAATATATCATGGCTGGCCTGACCACCTCATAACTCACCTGTGTCAATTACCTCCCCCTACCTCGCCACTCCCTTCCCCTCTCTATTGCAACTTTACTGGAGTAGGTAGACCTCTCCCTTACCAGCCCTCATTATGTCACAAAGGAATAAGAAGGCCTCTCAGGCTCCCACAAACTTCTTCGGTAGCAAGGCTAAGGGTTCCCAGAACTTGGCGCACTCCCCGGAGTCTCCTTCATCCCCACGTTCTTCAGAATTAGGTATTGACCCTCAGATACAGGCAGTAATGTCCGGCCTCCTGGAGGGCGTGCAAACAGCCTTCAAACAGGAATTGTCCAGTGCTGTTTCGGAATTTAAAAGGGAGATTGCCTCGCTTGGACACCGTACAGATACTTTGGAGACGAAGACCGATGATTTATGTTGTTCACAACTGCGTCTAGACCACAAGCTCTCGAGGCTTCACACTGAAGTTGAGACGCTGAAGTAGCGCCAGGAAGACCAAGAGAACCGGTCCCGTCGTAATAACTTGCGAATACGTAACGTGGTGGAGTCAGTCCAGAGCTCTACGTTGCCCTCCTTCTTGGAAGATCTTTTCCAGCACTTGGCCCCGGACTTATCTGATGAAGACTGCCTTTTTGACAGAGCGCATAGAGCCTTGCGGGCCAAACCTTCCACAACACAACCTCCTCGGGACATTATAGCCAGTCTCCATTAATTTCGCTCGAAGGAAAAAATAATTGCTTCTGTCCGGGACTCCTCTGACATAACCTTCTGGGGTATGCAATTGCAAATTTACCAGGACTTGGCGCCCTCGACTATTCAGAAACGACGGGACCTTCAACCGATTACTAGGCTTTTACGCCAACACCAAATCCGATACCGCTGGGGATTCCCCTTCCAGTTGCAGCTTACTTTTAATGGCATCAACTACGCTATTAAGACCCTGGCACAAGGGCAAGAATTGCTTCACAAGCTTGATCTTCTCCCGGAATCTACGTCCTCTTCTGTCGACCCAGCTGCTTCGCCAAAACCTCAACGATCCCGCCCGCCACAGCCGGACTGGTCGAGAGTGTCTCGCCATAGGGATGGTGATGATGCCCCCCTGATCTCCCGCCCTCCTCCCTTCCTTTGATTTCACTGTGCCTTTGCATTTATTTGCTGGAAATCCCCCCTGGACTGGATTGACCATCCTTTGCTCTCCAGATCTACTTCGTTCCTCCCTAGAGGTTGATTTGATATTTTGTGCATAAGGTTCTATATACCTTGACAATAGTGGGTTTTTTTGTACATTTTTTTTTTTTACTACTAGGGGACCTCCGCGGAGTTGGTTGATTCGGTCCCAGTTCCGTGGACCCCCTTGGTATACCTCAGGTACTCTGTATGATAGTTCTTCAGAGGCTCCAACTGTTATATCTGTCATTATACACTGTGCCTATATGTTCTTTGTTACACAATGTTGTTTGGCAGTTTGGTCCTACGCGCCTTATTCTGATTTATGGACCATATGTTATTACGTTATTCCCTTTTGAAGTCCCCCTCCCATCACCCACCTTACCGCCCCCCCCCCCTCCCCTCCCTCCCCCCCTTCCTTTCTTTCAAGACACAGGTTCTATCTCCATGTTGTATACATCTCTGGTCTCGGCCAATTTGTTCTCGGTCAGGCCACACAGCCTGATATGTTGGTTCGTACCACTACCCCCATGCTCCCTTCTTTGATTACTTTATTGATTATGTTTTTCCTTTGTTTGGCGGTCCTGATATGGGCCCCATTTCTACAGGGTTTCTGCCCGAGTGGGCTTTTTCTCCTCTCTTCTTGCTTTTCTCTGCTTTTCTTCTGAGGCCTTCTTTTCCCTCCATTCTCTTTACTTTCTTGGTCCTTGTGGTGGGTTCCGGGTAGCCCTTTCACTTGCTCCTATTCTTTTATGGCCAGTTTGGCCCTGGAGGGCCTTTGTTTTTGCATCCCCTTTTTCATGATCTTAAATGAGATACTGCTCTTTAGGCCACCATGCCCCTAAAGATATTAGCCGTTAATGTAAACGGCCTCAACTCCCCCAAAAAACGGACAGTGCTCCTGGGCGCTTGTAGACGTGAGAAAGCGGATGTAGTTTTTCTCCAAGAAACTCACCTTACGGGCTCCCACACCCAACTCCGTGGTAGGCAATTTGCGCAGACTTTTTTTGCTTCAGCGGATTGTAAAAAACGTGGGGTTGCAATCTTAATTAATCGCCATATTCCAATATACATACCAAAACTATAGCGGATTCAGATGGTCGGTATTTGATGGTTATTGGTACCCTCCGCTCTGAAGTCTTAACACTTATCTCTGTCTATGCTCCTAACCAAGATCAACCCCAATTTTTTCACTCCCTCTTTCGTCACATTGGCAGGGTTGCACATGGTCACAATGTATTGGGTGGGGATTTTAACACTATTCTTGACCCCCTATTAGATAGGACTGGTCCCCCCCTAGCCTCTAGAGCTTCACGCACGCTTGCAGCCTCCCTTAAATTTCATGACCTACGGGACTCGTGGCGTCTCTATCACTCTGTTACCAGAGATTATACTCACTACTCTGCCCCACATCAACACTACACCCGGATCGATATGTTACACATCTCGTCCACCATTGCTTCTAGAATCGTTGATGCAGGAATAACCCCCTTCACTTGGACTGATCATTCCGGTGTTTGTGTTCTTATCGATCTATATCATTCTGCACACGCTGCTCGCAATTGGAGATTTGACGAGTCACTGTTGCTTAACCCGTTAGTTTCCGCGGAAATACAACTGGCGATAGAACAATATTTTACGGAGAATAACACACCTGATGTCTCTTCTGGTATAATATGGGAGGCTCATAAGGCCACCTTGAGGGGTCTTCTTATGGCACGGACCTCCTCGCTTCGCAAAAAGGCAACACAGGAGATACACTTATTAGAATCTCAAATAGCTACCTTGGCCACCCAGCATAAGCTAACTCCCTGCCCTGCTTTACTTACACAAATGACTAATTTACAAGGCCAACTGAATGCGCTTTTGTCTCGCCGTGTGGCCCTCATTCTTCGAAAGTTAAATCAGAAATTTTACGACAAAGCGGACAAACTAGATTCCCTACTGGCGAACAAATTGCGACGTAAACAAGCAAATAGCGCAATTGACAAACTCTATTCCCGAACTTTGAATGATTTTACTTATGACCCTAAACATATGGTCGAAGAGTTTAGGGACTATTATAGCTCTCTTTATAACTTGACGACTCCGGTACACTCCTCCTCCCTGGACCCAGAGAAGTTACGTTCCTACCTATCCTCGACCCCACTGCCAAACATTTCCATAGCTCAATTAGACACCCTGAATCAGGATATCTCAGTAGACGAGACGTTAACAGCAATGAAATCCATGCAGTCCTCCGCTGCTCCCGGCCCTGACGGTTTCACGGCGCAATATTATAAACACTTTGCTACAATATTAGCCCCAGATCTTAGGGGGCTCATCCTTTGCTCCAGCAACTGCCCAAGCCGATATTGTGGTGATCCCTAAACCTGACAGAGACCCCACCCAGTGCGGCAGTTATAGGCCTATCTCATTGCTAAATGTTGATCTGAAAATTTATGCTAAAATTCTGGCTCTGAGACTGGCCCCCCTCCTTACTGAACTGGTACATCCCAATCAGGTTGGATTTATCCCTGGCCGACAGGCCTCTGATAACACCAGGAGGGCCATTGATATTATCCACTCTATCCAGCAGCGAAAATCCCCTTCCCTGTTATTAGCCTTGGATGCGGAGAAGGCGTTTGATCGCATTTCGTGGCCGTTCGCCTTCTCTGTTCACCAACGCATGGGCTTTTCCGGTAAGTTTTATGATGGTGTCTCTGCTTTATATCGCAACCCCTCGGTGCGGGTCTCGGTCAATGGGATCACCTCCCCAAGTTTTGAGATATCTAATTGTACCATGCAAGGATGTCCACTCTCGCCCTTGATTTTTGCCCTTGTTATGGAACTTTTAGCGGCTAGGGTTCGTCTCAACCCGAATATTAAAGGGATTCAAATTGGCCAAACAGAACACAAAATTGCACTTTACGCTGACGATGTATTAATTTCCCTTACTAAACCAGCATCGTCACTTCCTCCTCTCCGATCTGAGATCGACCTTTACTCGCAATACTCAGGTTATAAGATTAATACTACGAAGACAGAAGTACTCGATTTTTACATTACCCTCGCGTCTAAGACACAACTTGAATCGACATTCCCATTCTCCTGGCATAACCGTAAACTTAAATATCTAGGTATTTACTTAACCCACAGACACCATCAACTCTTTCAAGCGAATTTCCCACGACTTTTGGACCAAATTCGCTCGGATCTTCAAACTTGGTCTTCTTATTTCATTTCATGGATTGGACGTGCCAACTCCGTAAAGATGAATGTTCTCCCTAGGATTTTATATCTTTTCCAAAACGCTCCCGATCTATATTCCCCCCTACGTGTTTAAATTCCTACAGCATCAAACCTCCCATTTCGTTTGGGCCAATAAACACCCCAGAATTAAATTCTCATTGTTACAACGATCTTCCTGGTGTGGAGGTTTAGGCATACCCAATTTTAAGTACTATTTCTATGCAGCTCAGATGGCTTCCTGTGTTCAGTGGTGTGGCTCGGGGATGGACAGGGTTTGGATAACTATCGAAGCCGGTGAGTTGGGACTCTCTATGCTTTCTTCCCTCTTATGGCTTCCGAGATCCGTCCGCCCTCGGGCCGCCTCATCTCACCCTAGGGTGGCACGCTCTTTGTATATTTGGGATCTTGTAGTGAGAAAACATCAGCTGGCCCCTAATCCGTCCCCCCTCATACCGCTGTTCCATAACCCTGCCTTTCCTCCGGGAATGGTTAGATCTGCTTTCTCACTCTGGAAACGGGGGAGCGTACATTTTCTTAATGATATCACCTCTAGTACATCTTTTCCTTTGTTTACCCAGATTCAGACACAATACACTCTCCCTCATAGTGAATTCTTCCGATACCTCCAACTCAGGCACTTTCACTCCGGGGTTCATACTACTCTCTCGTCTAGGCCTCTCACCACTCTTGAAAATATATGTATGAGACGCTCTCCCACGAAAGGTCTAATTTCTGGCCTCTATGCTCTGCTATTGCAAGGCTCTGCCCCTCCCAGGGATCACAGAGAATTGGCCTGGGAGAGAGACCTAAGTGCAACTCTAGATGAGGAGGAATGGGGAGAAATATGGAGTAATGCGAACTCCAGCTCTATCTGTGTTAGGATAAAGGAAAATGTGTACAAACTGTTGTACCGTTGGTACTATGTACCCTCTCGCTTAAAGGCAATGTACCCTGCTGTTACAGACCGTTGCTGGAGGGGTTGTGCTGCTGAAGGGACATACATGCATATTTGGTGGACTTGCCCGAAATTAATACCTTTATGGAAGGACGTTGTTAAACTTCTCTCGCTTCTATTCACTATTCCAATCCCCCTAGATCCTAAATTCTTCTTATTACCTTTAGATCTCCTGACTTTAACTAAACACCAGAACAAGCTATTACGTCATGTAGCTACTGCTACGACATGCCAGATTGCAAAGGCCTGGAGGCTGCCATCCCCACCATCTTTGCAAATTGCCTACATTTGGTATGTATTTAAGATGGAATATATGACCAGTCTCATTAGGCAATCTGCCAGGGCATTCGATAAAGTATGGACACCCTGGCTCGCATCTCAAAATGCCCCCTCCCTATTCTGTAGCTAATTAAGTTATGTACCCTCCTTTTTGTATCGGCGGTCCGGGCCCCACCGAATGGACCCCTCCTTCTCTTCTTTTTGTTCCCCTTTCTGTCCGCACTCTTGTTCCTTTTTCTTTCTGTATCTTTTTTCCTGCTCTCCCATTCCCCTGGGCTGGTTGGCCACACCATTGGTCTTGGGGACTCTCTCTTTTCTCTCACTCTACTTCTGTCACCTCGCTTAAAAAACAAAAATAGATTTACTCATTTGACTGCTGTAATGTTTCTTTTTTGTATATATTCATATACTATAATCTCTTGTTTTTGTTCCTGTGAAACATACTGATTTTGTGTATTGCTGTAAATCGCCCAATAAAACTTTTTTAAAAAAAAGAAAAGAAAACAATAAAATAGTTATCAAACAAGCAGACAAGGGAGGTGGAACTGTTATTATGGATCGAGAGAAGTATGACAAAGAAGCATGGAGACTCCTGGAATACCGCCAAACATACCAACCACTTAAAAAAGACCAAACCAGTGAATACAGCAAGGCTCTGACCAGCATATTGAGACAAGCCATGGAAGACGGGATTTTAACAAAGGAAGAATCCCACTTCTTGGAACAAAAACATCCAAAAATTCTTGTCTTCTACCACCTACCATAAAGACCAACAGAATCCACCAGGAAGACCCATAGTGGCAGGAATTTATTCTCTAACTTCTGACCTCTCCTGCTATATAGACCACTTTTTAAAACCCTTGGTAATTCAACAATGGAGCTACCTGAAAGATACCACACAGGTACTGAGCCTATTAAATGGGATAATCTGGAAGGAAATTTATATACTGGTGACATGCGATATAAAATGTTTATACACTTGCATTAAGCATGAGGATGGTTGTAGAAATGTCCAAAAAATACTACCGGAAGAATCAGAACTAGAGGAACAGCAAGTCTCCTTTATTGTGGAGAGGATCAAATTTATTCTGAATCATAATTATTTCTAATTCGGGGAGCAATTTTTCATCCAGACACAAGGAACAGTGATGGGAATTAATTTTGCATCATCATATGCCAATCTGTTCCTGGCACAAAGGGAGAATGAGAGAATATGGACCAACAATGAATACATCCCGAACATAAAAGTCTGGGTGAGATATGTAAATGACGTGCTCATAGTGTGGGAAAAGAAGATGAGCTATCTGACTTCCTGAGGAAGATAAACCAAAAACACAGAAAACCTTGAATTCACACAAGAGACGAGCCAAACCAGTATAAATGTTCTGGATTTAACTATCTTCATCCAGAATAATAATAGTGAGACTAAAACATATATGAAGCCCATTGATTGCAACAATTATCTTGATGCGAAAAGTAATCAGCATCCTCGGTGGCTCTCTAACATACCCAAGGGACAGATGAGATGAATACAAAGAAACTGCTCTACAAAAATAAAACACAGACAGAACTGTCATTCATTGCCAAATTCTCTGGACAAAGGGTCTAATTCTGAGTTGATCGCAGCAGCAAGTTTGTTAGCAGTTGGGCAAAACCATGTGCACTGCAGGGGGGGCAGATATAACATTTGCAGAGAGAGTTAGATTTGGGTGGGTTATTTCGTTTCTGTGCAGGGTAAATACTGGCTGATTTATTTTTACACTGCAATTTAGATTTCAGTTTGAACACACCCCACCCAAATCTAACTCTCTCTGCAAATGTTATATCTGCTCCCCCTGCAGTTCACATGGTTTTGCCCAACTGCTAACAAATTTGCTGCTGCGATCAACTCAGAATTAGGCCCAAAGAAACCTCTTGGAGACCAGTATAAAGAAACACTGGCACATCTTCATGACTGATGATGGATTGAGAACATTACCACCTCCTCAACCCAGAATCATATACAAACGTGCTCCAACTTTCGGGAAGAACCTAGTGAGAAGCCATCTGAAAACAGAATCTAAAACTAACAACATGTGGCTCAGAAACACAGAGCCGGGATTCTACAAATGTAACAACTGCCCGGCATGTAAAAAAAGAGAAACAAAAATAGCCAAACCCACATAAAGCAGCTTTTCAAAGACTACGAACAAAGAATTAAAAAATAAAAGACAAAATTACTTGCAACTCTACAGGAATTATATATATGTATGTCTTCTTGTTTGCCCGTGCGGGTTACAATATGTGGGAAAAACCATCCGCAAACTCCATATTAGAATTAACGAACATTTGAACAACATCAAAAATGAAAAAGAAAATCACAACATCCCTAAACATTTAAAGCTTAAACGTAGGAGCGACCCATCAACTTTAGAATTCATAGGTTTGAAGCATGTCAAAAACCACGGAGAGGAGGAAAATTGGATAAAAACCTGCTCAAAGAAGAGTCAAAACGAAATAGACACCTTGGTCCAAGGAGGACTGAATGTGGATTTCGAACTGCATCCGTTTCTTAGAGCATGAGGAAAAATCATTTTTAAAACACATAACAGACCTGTTCTAAACTAATGGGCACTTTCTAACAGCAATAATACAGTATCAAATCACTTGATATTTTTTATCAACAACAACAGAAGTTTGTCTCCCAGTGCACTAATTATATCTATCATAGTCCCCCAGTCGCAGTTACAATACTGTATAGTCCAGCAATCGCTATAAAGTATACCATTATCATATATTAATCAACCTATGGGAGTTTGAAGAGATCATGGAAAATAAAGATATACATTTAATATATACCTATAGGCATTAAATTTAGGTCTCTTGATATAACTTTAAATATACACTTATCATACTATATTATACAATAACCTTATTAATATGAATCATGTTACCCTTAAGTAGTCACAAATACTATTATGATGGTAATTATCCAGTACATAATAATAATAATAATAATAATAATAATAATAATAATAATAGCAGCTACTACACAACAATACAGAGAATGAATAAACCATGGGTTCTCTATATATTTACTTATATAGAGGAATATTTGGTGGCACTCAGGAGAATAAAAAACACAAATGCAGCCACTTGAGTACAAAACATCGCGCAGCAAACGTCAACACAACCGATGAGGAGGCCAATGGAAGCGATGCACGCAAAAAACCACCCCTGCCAACCAAGAATTGATTTTCAACTTATCCTCAGTCCCACTCACTACTGATGAAACCAATGTATTAAAGAAAGGACTGAGCTTTGTACCCACCACTGCCTTTGACCCTTTTTTGTGGAAAACGGAAATTTTTAAGTTAAACCGACAATTGAAGTTACAAGAGTTCTTTGGATCACGATCCCCTTTGGGGGGAGAGAACCCCATACCTGATGAATTAAGGAAATTGGCACCGAAGTCAAACTTTGACCCTAGCTCGAACAATGCATCTATGAAATCCTTTATTAGGAGGTTGGACACGACAGTTTACACTGCGGAAACAAGGTCCAATAAAGGACGTTCGAATCTAACTTCTGCAGAATGTAAAGCCCTTAAAACTCTGAGCGCTCGAAAAGACATCGTCATCCGCGCAGCGGATAAGGGCGCTTCAGTTGTGATTCAGGATGTGTCAGATTATAGGGGTGAAATTGTACGTCAGTTGTCCGATGGTACGGTATATCGTCTATTGCCGAATGATCCAACAGTTGAGTACAAAAAAGCCCTTGGCCAGTTGTTGCAGGATGCTGTTCAAACAGGGATTGTACCTAGTGAAGTTGTTGGTTTGTTAAAAATTGAGTTTCCTATAAAGCCTTTGTTATACACACTTTCTAAGGTGCATAAGGATTTATTGCATCCCCTGGGGAGACCAATCATTTTGGCCAGAGGGTCTATTTTCCAACCTGTATTCATCTTTTTAGACATCTATCTCCAGCGATGTGTACAAAAGTCGGCTTATGTCCTGAAGGACACCACCGATCTTTTGTTACAATTAACAGATCTAGTCAGTATTCCTTCTGACTGCATATTATGCAGTATAGATGTTACTTCGTTATATACTTGCATCCCCCATGGTGAGGGTATAGCGGCCACTAGAAGGCTTATTACGGAAAATATCTGGTACAAGGGGAATGATATTAATTTTTTCTGTGCACTCTTAGAGATGGTTCTTAGAAATAATTATTTTTATTTTGATGGGAGGTATTACCTCCAGGTCTCCGGGTGTGCCATGGGAGCGTCGGTAGCTCCGGCATACGCAAATGCCTATATGATATCAGTTGAGCATGACATTTTCTTTACAGATCCAGACATCCAGGGTAACATCATTTATTACACCCACTTCATAGATGACATGCTACTTTTATGGAGGGGGGATGCAGAGTCCTTAGATAAGGTTATACAAAAACATAACCACACTAATAGTCCGGTCAAACTCACTTGTAAAATGGATAAGTGTTCTATTGAGTTTTTGGACGTCAGAATTACTAAAACTGACATTGGGTTAAAAACCTCATTATTTGTCAAACCCACAGACTGTAACACATTATTGAGTGCCACTAGTCATCATCCTGTAACCATACAGAAAGGTTTACCTTTTTCTCAATTTTTGCGTGTGAGACGCATTTGCAGTGATGAGAAAGATGTCTCTCCTCAGTTAGATCTAATGATTGATAAATTTATGGCTAGGGGTTATGACAAACAGTCATTGTTGGAACTGAAACAAAAGGTTATGTCTATCCCTAGGTTAGACGCACTTAAATCTAAGCCTAAGAAATCTACAGCCAATAAAATCATATGGCATAATCGCTTCAATGTTGCCAGTAATAAGATCAGAAAAGCAGTTCGAACTAATTGGCCCATTTTAGCCACCGATAAAGTCCTGCCTAGTATATATAATAAACAATATATGTGTTGTTATTCTAAAGGTAAGAATGTACGCGATTATGTCGTGCATAATGACATCACAAATTTTGACAAAAGGGTAACTACCACCTTCCTTGGATTGCCTAAAAACGGATGACACAATAAAGAATCCCTACACAGGCAAAAATGTTAAGATTAAGCATAGATTGTAATGCATGTCTAAATTTGTCATATATGTTCTTATCTGCCCGTGCGGCAAGTATTATATAGGTAAGACAGAGTGTGCTTTTAAAGTGAGAATGGGCCAGCATAGATATGCCATATGGGAAGCAGTTCTGTCTGGCAGCAGCGAACAACCAGTGGCATGACATTTCACCTCAGCAGGCCACTCACCTACTTCTCTTAAACATAAAATTATCGATCATATACCCCACCAGTTAGGGGGGGTAATGGGTCTAAAATGCTGTTGCAGTGTGAGTCAAGGTGGATCTTTTTATTGGATACATTGAATCCTCATGGTTTAAATGAACAGACAGGTTTCAATAGTTTTCTTTAAAGTATTTGATTGTGCCCTTTAATACTTCCTATGCATATTGAAAGTAGCATATTTGCACTGATAGATCATACTGATTGTAAATATATTCCACACTTTTTATTGGGAAGGAAAGATCTCCCGGATTTGTTTGGTCCAGTAAAGAAGGGAAATACGCCCGTCAATGTATAGGCATATCGTACAGTAAGGGCAGAAGTGGTGCGCTGCTCGGACTCAAGAGCACTGGCAAGCAAGGATCTAAGCAAAGGGAGGGCGGAAGTGATGCACCGCTCAGGCCCAAGAGAATGTGCAAGCAAGGTTTAAAAGGACGGAGGACATGGGGCATGGCCTGGTTGCTGAACAGGGAGGATGCCAGTATTCTGAGCTCCTGCTCGGGACTTGCTTTAAAGGATGCCCGACTGACTTGGGGACCCCCTGGAGTTCCCAATACGCAGTTAAGGAGGTTTGGTCATGGAGGCGTGGTATGCTCTCAGGCGTCCATGCAGGTTGCGGCCTTCCTTTCTTGGAAAATCTGGGGACTCGATTTTCGTGGGGACCCATGACGGAGGCGCAGTGGATGTGGAACTCTTCACCTGGACCCTGCAACCTGGTACACGACCTTAAAGTGCCTCAGCGGTTCCCTCTCCCACTACATCTGCCTACCTGGAGGAAGTGGCTCGTGGTGTCCCGGACCGTCATGACTTGCAGCAGTATGGGTGTGTGCTCCGGCGGCCTCACTCCTGGATCTTCCTCCGCTGCTGACCTTGACCCTGAGCACTGCCGCCTGCCTCTCCCCACATATAGGATGGCTCCCTCTGTCCCTAGCACCTGCTCCTGGTGGCTGCGTCTGGGACTCACCAGCTGTCTCCTTCACTCCTGCCTCCTTTACTCCTCATAAATCCCCTGCATACCGGGAAAGTTATCACTAGATTCTGTGTGCGCTTGCTATCCCCGCAGCTTAAAGCCAGCATAATCTCCCCCTGTTAATGCCTACACTGCCTGGCATATGTAGTGCTGCAGAGCTGTGGCCATCAGTCCGCATAACCATATGGAAGACTTGTAGTGCTGCTGTGCCGCTGCAGCTATACTCCAGATCACTGGGGATTTAGAGTACAGTTTAATCCCACATGGTCTCCTGTCCTTATTTCAACTTCTCTGCTGTATTTATTGTGCCATGACAGAGAAATATGGATCTTATAATGTGGATCAGAATGGTTAAGAGTTAACTTTGTGCATTGATAGGATCTATGGATAGAACTTTCTGTATCTCATGAGCTCATGGTATCATTTTACATAGTGTAAGAAAAAAGAAAGAAGTACCGCACCAGACCTATTCTAATGGGTTATATATTTAGGGATGTAGTCTATTAATTTTTTATTTTTTATTACTTTTGTGTATCATGCACAACTAAATATGTAGACTAATGCTACCCACTGATCCCAAAGTACATACTGTCAAAGTCGAAAAATATTGTAATGCATATACCCTGTACTAACCCCATGCACATGCCCGCTGCGCGTGCACTCTGTCTGCCGTGCGTGCACATATCCGCAATTTGCGTAAAGTAGCTTCCCACGGCCATGCGCCTTAGCGCGTGGTATGCGCATTTATGGTAGAGTTTGTGAGCGCGTAGAGGGCTATTAGAACATAACATATTTAACCAAAATAGTGCATTTTGTACCCATAGCTCCCCTGCACCACATCAGCGAGTATTCATAGTTTAAACAGTTCCAGGACTAAGGGATTCGCCTTTGCATGATAGGAAGGGTCAGATAAAGGTTGGAAGGTGATGTCTAGTATCCAGCTGTAGGGTATTTTAAGAGTAGCATTCCGGTTAGAGAAAGATCGCATGTTCCTGCGTATAGTTATGTGCAAAAGTAGAATATAGATATTATCTGTATTTACTGTATATTATGTATGCGGCGGGAATCCAGTGGATACCACCCACCAGAGCAGTTGGGGAAATACATTGCCCACCTTTTCAAATCAACCTATGACCTCTCCTGTAATGAAAAGACACATCTCTGTGTCCAATGGACAATGCGATTACAGTGACCATTGTATTGTGTATGTAAGTTGTGTATAAAAAGCCCATTGTTGCCTGGCCGGTCAGAAGACTCTGAACACTATCTATGTGACAAGCGGAGGACCGGCCGGGTTGCGCTTGCGAACATTCTCACGTATGTACATTCTCTGTAGCCATTATTCTGTTTAGATTTATCTTGTTAGCCTGTAGTGTATGATTTGTACTGTTTTACCTTTTGGAATAATCCACAGTGGCCTTAGAACCCTGTGGTTTCAACTACAAATCGGTGTTGTGTCTTCACTTTCCTGCAAGGGTTTTAAAGTGTATTTATCTGTATAAGGTGTATAAGTATTCATAAGGTGTACGCACTGCGGGTACTTAATACCGTCAGCGCTACTTAAGGTTTAAGGTATAACATTGTTGCAGTACTTTGCGGCTAAGGGTTTAAAGTGTAATCAAATCATTACATTGTATCATTAACAAGGTTTAAAGGTTATCAATTGTGTGTGCGTGCGCTGTGTGTACTCTGTTCACTCAGCGCGGCGTGTGTACGCCAAGTACGTACCACACCAAGTACGTACCACGTGCAGGACTCTGTACGCAAATAGCGTACAAAGTGCGTAGCACGTGCATTCAGTCTAGCGGCCATAGCGGCTCCACGGTAATAGTGTATTTAGAGGTATAGCTTTTCGGTCTAAGGTAATATCGACATTATCATACGTAAAAAAGGGGAAAAGAGAAGGGAAAAAGGGATCAGTTTCTATGGGTGCACTCACTCACATGAATAAAGATATTATAAATGTTGTATCTGTGTCATTAAACTTTATATATATATATATATATATATATATATATATGAGTTGACACTCAGTTGTGGTACATTACCAATACCCATATGGAATGAATCAACTTTATTAGTATCCCATATGAAGTATTATGACCTCTTTACAACATTTATAATAACATCTTTATTCATGGGAGTGAGTGCACCCATAGAAACTGATCCCTTTTTCCCTTCTCTTTTCCCCTTTTTTACGCCTCATTTTACATAGGTCTGCAAGTCTGTTAGAACAAATGTACTTTGAACAGGACTTACATGGTGGTTATACAGGGGTCAGATGTATAGTAAATGATGGATGTAGTCTTCTCTTGACAAGTGATCCATGTTTGACTACCATTTGGTCCTTCATGCCGGGCAGCAGTTTCCGTCAGCAGGAGCCTTCCTGTAATGGATGTTTTAAACCGTTCTCCACTGTTCACCCGGAACCTCTATGGTTTTGCTTCTTTAATACATTCGCACTGTCTCTATTTCACCATGTCCAAACACAACAACAAGGTGAAAAAGAATGCACAACAAGGAATTATGCAGCACGTTTCATGACCAGCATCGATCCATCATTCAGACTCACCCCTGCCTTCTATGGCAAACTCCCCGGGAGTGGATACACCCTCTGGTGACTCTTTTGCTACCAAAAATGATATCCAGGCAATGATGTCTGATTTGACACAAAACTCTTACTACCAACTTGCAGCAATTATTTTCTGATTTACGTAACAATTTAACCTCTCTCTCTAACTGTACTGTCGCACTGGCATCTAAAGTTGACTCCAACTCCAAAGATCTACTGGAATTTTCTCAGGATATCAATTATCTGTATCGAGAAGTGGAATTTCTAGGGTATAAAACCAAAGATCTTGAAAACAGGGAAAGACTATGTAATCTTCAAATCCAGAATATTCCTGAGTGGGTCGCGTCCCATGACCTTGAACCATATCTGACACATCTTTTCTGGGAACTGGTTCCTGCCCTTAAAGATCAACCTCTACATATTGAACGGGCTCACAGAGCCCTCTGACCAAAACCCAAGACCCTCCTAGAGACATGATGTTGAAATTTCTATACTTTAAAGTGAAAGCCCAGTTTTCCAACTCCAGTAGATTATTGCCTCGCATAGTGTTTGAAGATTCCCAATTGCACATCTTTTAAGATTTAGCCACTTCAACCATTATTAAGAGATGAGAGTTGCATGAAATCACCAGAATTCTTTGTGACAATGGTGACAAATACAAGTGGGGATTCCCATTCCGTCTGATAGTGGATGTGAATGGTCGTCCAATGTCGGTAAGCAACCCTAAGGAAGGGTCTTACCTACTTCATAAACTTCAGCTTTCTTCGATGGCAGCCAGTCCAGCCTCTGGTAGCTCGAGAAGGTCCTGAAAGGGATTACCTAATGTGAGGTCCCATCCATATCATTCTGACATTTCAATTATGCTATTCTTAGTCTGCGGGTTTTGGACTCTATGTTTATATTGGTGTCTGTAGCTTACATTGATTGGGAAACTGTACCACCATCGATCTTCCAGTTGTTTACCCTCTAATCCAGAGGTGGCCAAAAGGTAGATCGTGATCTACTGGTAGCTCGCGGAATATCCACTGGTAGATCACGACAGATTTAACAGAAAATAACTGTAAGGAGCCTGCTGCTGCTGCTTCTCTTCACAGTTCCCAGGGATGCAGTGTGTGGGTGCGAAGGTGATGTAATGATGTGAGGAGCCTGAGCGCTATTTGGATCCAGTTTGATCCAGCCGGCGGTTGCGACGACAGGAGAAGCAGCCAGCGGGAGGCCATGTAGCGTGAAAGCGGGAGCCGTGACTGAAGCTAGGCAGATGACAACTTGCCAGGTAAGTTATGCAAAGGAGGTTTCTTTACAAGGGGAAGGACGATCTGTACAGAGCATGGTATCTTCACAAAGGGTTTTTTGTACAAAAAAGGGGATCTGCAAAGGGTGGAGGATCTGCACAGAGGGGATTATTGTACAGGGGCCTATTATGCAGGGGACTGGAAGGGGGTATCTGCAAAGTGGGGGATTTGCACAGAGGAGGGTATTGTACAGGGGGCTATTATGCCGGGGAGTGGAAGGGGGGATTTTTCACAGAGGGTTTATTTGATGTTGTCATTCTTAATGCTATTTTTAAATGTGCGCATTATTATTGGTGCTGTTATTTGATAGCATCATAATTAATGCTATTTTTAAATGTGAGCGTTACTATTGGTGTTATTTAACACCGGTAGATCACCGGTAAGTAAGTGAACAAAAAGTAGATCCCAGGTCCCAAAAAAAAGGAAAGACCCCTGGTGCTCTAAAACACTAATAGCAGCCTTGGAAAACCAAATGAGAACCTTTCACCGTGATTCTGAATAGTAAACAATATAGAAAGCTTGGAACTCCACGTGGCGCTACTTAAATACCATCAGAAAAAAGCTTACACAGTGTAATCACATGGAATTTCAAATCTCACAGCTGTCTTGATTTAGGAACATAGCTAAAAGACATAAAACATACAGGACATAGTGCAACACTGTTATAAAATCAATTGATGTTTTATTTTTTGGTCCCACTCACATAAGGATGTGAATTGTATTGCATGTAGATAATCACAAGATGGGAAGGATGGCTTTTACTTCATAGAAGAATCCTCCTCCGCAAGACACTTTAAATAAGAATTAATGGTGATAGTGCAACACCGTCTTTTTGATAAGACAAGTATTTAATAAAGAATGCACTCACAAAACATCTAGTAAAAAATAGAGATGAGCGCCTGAAATTTTTCGGGTTTTGTGTTTTAGTTTTGGGTTCGGTTCCGCGGCCGTGTTTTGGGTTCGAACGCGTTTTGGCAAAACCTCACCGAATTTTTTTTGTCGGATTCGGGTGTGTTTTGGATTCGGGTGTTTTTTTCAAAAAACACTAAAAAACAGCTTAAATCATAGAATTTGGGGGTCATTTTGATCCCAAAGTATTATTAACCTCAAAAACCATAATTTACACTCATTTTCAGTCTATTCTGAATACCTCACACCTCACAATATTATTTTTAGTCCTAAAATTTGCACCGAGGTCGCTGTGTGAGTAAGATAAGCGACCCTAGTGGCCGACACAAACACCGGGCCCATCTAGGAGTGGCACTGCAGTGTCACGCAGGATGTCCCTTCCAAAAAACCCTCCCCAAACAGCACATGACGCAAAGAAAAAAAGAGGCGCAATGAGGTAGCTGTGTGAGTAAGATTAGCGACCCTAGTGGCCGACACAAACACCGGGCCCATCTAGGAGTGGCACTGCAGTGTCACGCAGGATGGCCCTTCCAAAAAACCCTCCCCAAACAGCACATGACGCAAAGAAAAAAAGAGGCGCAATGAGGTAGCTGTGTGAGTAAGATTAGCGACCCTAGTGGCCGACACAAACACCGGGCCCATCTAGGAGTGGCACTGCAGTGTCACGCAGGATGTCCCTTCCAAAAAACCCTCCCCAAACAGCACATGACGCAAAGAAAAAAAGAGGCGCAATGAGGTAGCTGACTGTGTGAGTAAGATTAGCGACCCTAGTGGCCGACACAAACACCGGGCCCATCTAGGAGTGGCACTGCAGTGTCACGCAGGATGTCCCTTCCAAAAAACCCTCCCCAATCAGCACATGATGCAAAGAAAAAGAAAAGAAAAAAGAGGTGCAAGATGGAATTGTCCTTGGGCCCTCCCACCCACCCTTATGTTGTATAAACAAAACAGGACATGCACACTTTAACCAACCCATCATTTCAGTGACAGGGTCTGCCACACGACTGTGACTGATATGACGGGTTGGTTTGGACCCCCCCCAAAAAAGAAGCAATTAATCTCTCCTTGCACAAACTGGCTCTACAGAGGCAAGATGTCCACCTCATCTTCACCCTCCGATATATCACCGTGTACATCCCCCTCCTCACAGATTATCAATTCGTCCCCACTGGAATCCACCATCTCAGCTCCCTGTGTACTTTGTGGAGGCAATTGCTGCTGGTCAATGTCTCCGCGGAGGAATTGATTATAATTCATTTTAATGAACATCATCTTCTCCACATTTTCTGGATGTAACCTCGTACGCCGATTGCTGACAAGGTGAGCGGCGGCACTAAACACTCTTTCGGAGTACACACTTGTGGGAGGGCAACTTAGGTAGAATAAAGCCAGTTTGTGCAAGGGCCTCCAAATTGCCTCTTTTTCCTGCCAGTATAAGTACGGACTGTGTGACGTGCCTACTTGGATGCGGTCACTCATATAATCCTCCACCATTCTTTCAATGTTGAGAGAATCATATGCAGTGACAGTAGACGACATGTCCGTAATCGTTGTCAGGTCCTTCAGTCCGGACCAGATGTCAGCATCAGCAGTCGCTCCAGACTGCCCTGCATCACCGCCAGCGGGTGGGCTCGGAATTCTGAGCCTTTTCCTCGCACCCCCAGTTGCGGGAGAATGTGAAGGAGGAGATGTTGACAGGTCGCGTTCCGCTTGACTTGACAATTTTGTCACCAGCAGGTCTTTCAACCCCAGCAGACTTGTGTCTGCCGGAAAGAGAGATCCAAGGTAGGCTTTAAATCTAGGATCGAGCACGGTGGCCAAAATGTAGTGCTCTGATTTCAACAGATTGACCACCCGTGAATCCTTGTTAAGCGAATTAAGGGCTGCATCCACAAGTCCCACATGCCTAGCGGAATCGCTCCCTTTTAGCACCTTCTTCAATGCCTCCAGCTTCTTCTGCAAAAGCCTGATGAGGGGAATGACCTGACTCAGGCTGGCAGTGTCTGAACTGACTTCACGTGTGGCAAGTTCAAAGGGCATCAGAACCTTGCACAACGTTGAAATCATTCTCCACTGCACTTGAGACAGGTGCATTCCACCTCCTATATCGTGCTCAATTGTATAGGCTTGAATGGCCTTTTGCTGCTCCTCCAACCTCTGAAGCATATAGAGGGTTGAATTCCACCTCGTTACCACTTCTTGCTTCAGATGATGGCAGGGCAGGTTCAGTAGTTTTTGGTGGTGCTCCAGTCTTCTGTACGTGGTGCCTGTACGCCGAAAGTGTCCCGCAATTTTTCTGGCCACCGACAGCATCTCTTGCACGCCCCTGTCGTTTTTTAAAAAATTCTGCACCACCAAATTCAAGGTATGTGCAAAACATGGGACGTGCTGGAATTTGCCCATATTTAATGCACACACAATATTGCTGGCGTTGTCCGATGCCACAAATCCACAGGAGAGTCCAATTGGGGTAAGCCATTCTGCGATGATCTTCCTCAGTTGCCGTAAGAGGTTTTCAGCTGTGTGCGTATTCTGGAAACCGGTGATACAAAGCGTAGCCTGCCTAGGAAAGAGTTGGCGTTTGCGAGATGCTGCTACTGGTGCCGCCGCTGCTGTTCTTGCGGCGGGAGTCCATACATCTACCCAGTGGGCTGTCACAGTCATATAGTCCTGACCCTGCCCTGCTCCACTTGTCCACATGTCCGTGGTTAAGTGGACATTGGGTACAACTGCATTTTTTAGGACACTGGTGAGTCTTTTTCTGACGTCCGTGTACATTCTCGGTATCGCCTGCCTAGAGAAGTGGAACCTAGATGGTATTTGGTAACGGGGGCACACTGCCTCAATAAATTGTCTAGTTCCCTGTGAACTAACGGCGGATACCGGACGCACGTCTAACACCAACATAGTTGTCAAGGCCTCAGTTATCCGCTTTGCAGTAGGATGACTGCTGTGATATTTCATCTTCCTCGCAAAGGACTGTTGAACAGTCAATTGCTTACTGGAAGTAGTACAAGTGGGCTTACGACTTCCCCTCTGGGATGACCATCGACTCCCAGCGGCAACAACAGCAGCGCCAGCAGCAGTAGGCGTTACACGCAAGGATGCATCGGAGGAATCCCAGGCAGGAGAGGACTCGTCAGAATTGCCAGTGACATGGCCTGCAGGACTATTGGCATTCCTGGGGAAGGAGGAAATTGACACTGAGGGAGTTGGTGGGGTGGTTTGCGTGAGCTTGGTTACAAGAGGAAGGGATTTACTGGTCAGTGGACTGCTTCCGCTGTCACCCAAAGTTTTTGAACTTGTCACTGACTTATTATGAATGCGCTGCAGGTGACGTATAAGGGAGGATGTTCCGAGGTGGTTAACGTCCTTACCCCTACTTATTACAGCTTGACAAAGGGAACACACGGCTTGACACCTGTTGTCCGCATTTCTGGTGAAATACCTCCACACCGAAGAGCTGATTTTTTTGGTATTTTCACCTGGCATGTCAACGGCCATATTCCTCCCACGGACAACAGGTGTCTCCCCGGGAGCCTGACTTAAACAAACCACCTCACCATCAGAATCCTCCTGGTCAATTTCCTCCCCAGCGCCAGCAACACCCATATCCTCCTCATCCTGGTGTACTTCAACACTGACATCTTCAATCTGACTATCAGGAACTGGACTGCGGGTGCTCCTTCCAGCACTTGCAGGGGGCGTGCAAATGGTGGAAGGCGCATGCTCTTCACGTCCAGTGTTGGGAAGGTCAGGCATCGCAACCGACACAATTGGACTCTCCTTGTGGATTTGGGATTTCGAAGAATGCACAGTTCTTTGCTCTGCTGCTTTTGCCAGCTTGAGTCTTTTCATTTTTCTAGCGAGAGGCTGAGTGCTTCCATCCTCATGTGAAGCTGAACCACTAGCCATGAACATAGGCCAGGGCCTCAGCCGTTCCTTGCCACTCCGTGTGGTAAATGGCATATTGGCAAGTTTACGCTTCTCCTCCGACAATTTTATTTTAGGTTTTGGAGTCCTTTTTTTTCTGATATTTGGTGTTTTGGATTTGACATGCTCTGTACTATGACATTGGGCATCGGCCTTGGCAGACGACGTTGCTGGCATTTCATCGTCTCGGCCATGACTAGTGGCAGCAGCTTCAGCACGAGGTGGAAGTGGATCTTGATCTTTCCCTAATTTTGGAACCTCAACATTTTTGTTCTCCATATTTTAATAGGCACAACTAAAAGGCACCTCAGGTAAACAATGGAGATGGATACTAGTATACAATTATGGACTGCCTGCCGACTGCAGACACAGAGGTAGCCACAGCCGTGAACTACCGTACTGTACTGTGTCTGCAGCTAATATAGACTGGTTGATAAAGAGAAGATGTCTATGTAACTATGTATGTATAAAGAAGACTGAAAAAAATCCACGGTTAGGTGGTATACAATTATGGACGGACTGCCTGCCGAGTGCAGACACAGAGGTAGCCACAGCCGTGAACTACCGTACTGTACTGTGTCTGCAGCTAATATAGACTGGTTGATAAAGAGAAGATGTCTATGTAACTATGTATGTATAAAGAAGAATGAAAAAAAAACACGGTTAGGTGGTATACAATTATGGACGGACTGCCTGCCGAGTGCAGACACAGAGGTAGCCACAGCCGTGAACTACCGTACTGTACTGTGTCTGCAGCTAATATAGACTGGTTGATAAAGAGAAGATGTCTATGTAACTATGTATGTATAAAGAAGAATGAAAAAAATCCACGATTAGGTGGTATTACAATTATGGACGGACTGCCTGCCGAGTGCAGAGACACAGAGGTAGCCACAGCCGTGAACTACCGTACTGTGTCTGCTGCGACTGGATGATAAATGATATAAAAAATATATATATATCACTACTGCAGCCGGACAGGTATATATTATATATTATATAATGACGGACCTGCTGGACACTGTCTGTCAGCAGAATGAGTTTTATTTTTATAGAATAAAAAAAAAAAAAACACACAAGTGAAGTCACACGACGAGTGTTTAACTTTTTCAGGCAATCACAATATAAGTATACTACTAACTATACTGGTGGTCAGTGTGGTCAGGTCACTGGTCAGTCACACTGGCAGTGGCACTCCTGCAGCAAAAGTGTGCACTGTTTAATTTTAATATAATATGTACTCCTGGCTCCTGCTATAACCTATAACTGGCACTGCAGTAGTGCTCCCCTGTCTCCCCCACAATTATAAGCTGTGTGAGCTGAGCAGTCAGACAGATATATAATATATATAGATGATGCAGCACACTGGCCTGAGCCTGAGCAGTGCACACAGATATGGTATGTGACTGACTGAGTCACTGTGTGTATCGTTTTTTTCAGGCAGAGAACGGATATATTAAATAAACTGCACTGTGTGTCTGGTGGTCACTCACTATATAATATATTATGTACTCCTGGCTCCTGCTATAACCTATAACTGGCACTGCAGTAGTGCTCCCCAGTCTCCCCCACAATTATAAGCTGTGTGAGCTGAGCAGTCAGACAGATATATATAATATTATATATAGATAATAGATGATGCAGCACACTGGCCTGAGCCTGAGCAGTGCACACAGATATGGTATGTGACTGACTGAGTCACTGTGTGTATCGCTTTTTTCAGGCAGAGAACGGATATATTAAATAAACTGCACTGTGTGTCTGGTGGTCACTCACTATATAATATATTATGTACTCCTGGCTCCTGCTATAACCTATAACTGGCACTGCAGTAGTGCTCCCCAGTCTCCCCCACAATTATAAGCTGTGTGAGCTGAGCAGTCAGACAGATATATATAATATTATATATAGATAATAGATGATGCAGCACACTGGCCTGAGCCTGAGCACTGCACACAGATATGGTATGTGACTGACTGAGTCACTGTGTGTATCGCTTTTTTCAGGCAGAGAACGGATATATTAAATAAACTGCACTGTGTGTCTGGTGGTCACTCACTATATAATATATTATGTACTCCTGGCTCCTGCTATAACCTATAACTGGCACTGCAGTAGTGCTCCCCAGTCTCCCCCACAATTATAAGCTGTGTGAGCTGAGCAGTCAGTCAGATATATATAATATTATATATAGATAATAGATGATGCAGCACACTGGCCTGAGCCTGAGCAGTGCACACAGATATGGTATGTGACTGACTGAGTCACTGTGTGTATCGCTTTTTTCAGGCAGAGAACGGATATATTAAATAAACTGCACTGTGTGTCTGGTGGTCACTCACTATATAATATATTATGTACTCCTGGCTCCTGCTATAACCTATAACTGGCACTGCAGTAGTGCTCCCCAGTCTCCCCCACAATTATAAGCTGTGTGAGCTGAGCAGTCAGACAGATATATATAATATTATATATAGATAATAGATGATGCAGCACACTGGCCTGAGCCTGAGCAGTGCACACAGATATGGTATGTGACTGACTGAGTCACTGTGTGTATCGCTTTTTTCAGGCAGAGAACGGATATATTAAATAAACTGCACTGTGTGTCTGGTGGTCACTCACTATATAATATATTATGTACTCCTGGCTCCTGCTATAACCTATAACTGCCACTGCAGTAGTGCTCCCCAGTCTCCCCCACAATTATAAGCTGTGTGAGCTGAGCAGTCAGACAGATATATATAATATTATATATAGATAATAGATGATGCAGCACACTGGCCTGAGCCTGAGCAGTGCACACAGATATGGTATGTGACTGAGTCACTGTGTGCTGTGTATCGCTTTTTTCAGGCAGAGAACGGATTATAAAGTAAACTGCACTGTCCTCACTAGTAAACTCTCTCCACTCAGTCTCTACACTTCTACAGTAACAGTACTCCTCCTAGTCAGCTCCAGTAAATCTCTCTCAGTCTCTTATAATCTAAATGGAGAGGACGCCAGCCACGTCCTCTCCCTATCAATCTCAATGCACGTGTGAAAATGGCGGCGACGCGCGGCTCCTTATATAGAATCCGAGTCTCGCGATAGAATCCGAGCCTCGCGAGAATCCGACAGCGTCATGATGACGTTCGGGCGCGCTCGGGTTAACCGAGCAAGGCGGGAAGATCCGAGTCGCTCGGACCCGTGAAAAAAAACATGAAGTTCTGGCGGGTTCGGATTCAGAGAAACCGAACCCGCTCATCTCTAGTAAAAAACAGCAAAAAGTATCGAAGACATCCACATGGCTTGGACTGCTAACCATAGGAAACCCTAGGGCATAATCACCGTAAAGTCCCAATGTTCCAGCGTCTCCACCGACCCAGGGTAGCAGTTCCACTTCACAAGTCCTCGTCAAACCCGTCTCCCTGCTATATCCGGACACGTCACTTCCGGGTGACACGGTTTCCGGAAAGAATGATCCGGGAATAACAGGTGTTATGATTAAGTGTTCATTATGGTGCTATTTAAGGAGGTACAGGACACTTTAGCTCCCATGCTTCTGAAGAAGGACGTAAGTCCGAAAGCGCTTAAGCAGGGAGACGGGTTTGACGAGGACTTGTGGAGTGGAACTGCTACCCTGGGTCGGTGGAGACGCTGGAACATTGGGACTTTGCGGTGATTATGCCCTAGGGTTTCCTCTGGTTAGCAGTCCAAGCCATGTGGATGTCTTCGATACTTTTTGCTGTTTTTTACTAGATGTTTTGTGAGTGCATTCTTTATTAAATACTTGTCTTATCAAAAAGACGGTGTTGCACTATCACCATTATTTCTTATTTAAAGTGTCTTGCGGAGGAGGATTCTTCTATGAAGTAAAAGCCATCCTTCCCATCTTGTGATTATCTACATGCAATACAATTCACATCCTTATGTGAGTGGGACCAAACAATAAAACATCAATTGATTTTATAACAGTGTTGCACTATGTCCTGTATGTTTTATGTCATTTAGCTATGTTCCTAAATCAAGACAGCTGTGAGATTTGAAATTCCATGTGATTACACTGTGTAAGCTTTTTTCTGATGGTATTTAAGTAGCGCCACGTGGAGTTCCAAGCTTTCTATATTGCCCAGGTCCCAAAAGTTTGTCCACCCCTGCTCTAGTCCAACTGTTATAACGATACTAGGAAGTGGGACCTTCCATAGCGTTCATATATTCCGCATTGTTCCTTTGTTTGAATTTACTACATAATTGAACCTGTAATACGGTTAGTATGTACTTGTATACTTGTTGTGATGTTGGTTATGTTATTTTCATTTCTGTTATTCAATGTTTACAGTAACTAATATATTTTGGTTCCGGGTGGATAGTCCCTAGCCTTCTCACACTATACCACCCCCCTACTAGTTGGGATTAAATTGAGAGCTGTCCCTACCATTTCTTCTCTTTCTGATTCTCTGGTAATTGATTACTTTATATAGCACTCCCATTACCCGGGTCCTCTAGGTTTGCTTGTGTCACTAAGCTCACCTGTTTCCCTTCCCCCCTGATAGGACCCACCTAATGTGAACACTTTCCTCTTTGGTGAGGTATTCTCTAGTTCACACTCCCACCCCTCCCCCATCTCAACTCCCCCACTGCAGATACTGGTATTTATTTTTCATTCCAGGCCTCTTCCCTCAGAACGTGGTAAAGGAGTGGTAGAGTGAGCCTACCTAGTTATCATTATGCCCTTTAACGTAATTTCTCTGAATGTTAAGGGATTAAACACCCCTCACAAGCGCTCCCTTTTATATAGAACACTTAACACCCATCAGGGGGATATTGTGTTTCTTCAGGAAACACACTTCAGAAAACACTCCCACCCCTCATTGGAATCTAGACGCTTCCCTACCGTAGTGTATTCATCTCACTCTTTAAAAAATAATGGACTTGCTATCCTGTTGCGCACCATAGTCTCAATTCAAATCCTTTCCACCAACAAAGATAAGGAAGGGCGATACATTTTACTGGTTTGTCAGTTGGGTTCCCAGGTTATGACCCTGGTTAATTTATATGCTCCAAATGTAGCCAAAGTGGCTTCTTTCAGAAACTTTTCTTGGAAATTCAATCCATTCGCAGAGGTGTTCTTCTGGTGGGTGGAGATTTCAACTCAATAATATAATCAGATGTAGATAGAAGTGGCCAAAATCGCCCGCATTTTCAGCGTAACCCTCAGGGTAACCTAAAAAGACACTACCCGACCTCCAGGGACTACACCTTCTTTTCAAAGCCCCATGGTACATATACACAAATCTATATGATTCTTGGATGCAGTGGCGTACTACAAACACTAATGAAGGTAGACATTATCTCTAACGCTTGGTCAGACCATTCGATTGTTTTGGCTTCTATTGATCCAATAGATTCACATAAGGGCCGCCATTCATGGAATTTAAATGAAACCCTCCTTCGCATCCCACATTTCAAGGAGTACATTAAAACCCAATTGCAAGACTATTTTGAAATTAATGTTACAGATGATGTTTCCCTCCCAGTAATTTGGGAAGCCCATAAGGTAGTCGTTAGGGGTGCAATAATTAAATATGCATCCTATAGGAAAAAACAAGATAGAGGATCACCTCTCCCACATCTCAATTAACTCAAATAGAATGCACACATAAACAATCCCACTCCTCCCGTGTTTTAAGCCAGATCCAGAGTGTCAGAGGTGAACTTCAGTCCCTTGTAGCCGAACGTATGGAAAAATCTCTTCGGTATTTCAACCAAAAATTCTATGAAAAGAGTAATAAAACTGACTCTCTTTTGGCAACTAAACTTGAAGCAAAATGAGCCACTCAAACTATCCTGCCAGTTAGAAATGATTCGAATGTCCTTAGTTATGACCTGAGTTCTATCAAGCACTCGTTTTACACTTACTATAAATCTCTCTATAACCTGACAGGCCCGGTTGCAGGACCCAATACGCTATCTGAAATTGCTCAGAAATTTTTAGATACCAGTAACTTTCCTAAACTCTCGGACTCAGGGCCATACGTATCCTGAACTCCCCTATTTCACTTGAGGAATTTAATTTGGCCTTAAAGACTCAAAAACCATCTAAGGCACCGGGCCCTGACAGTTTCCCTATGTCCTACTACAAGTCTTTTTCCAGTTTACTGGCTCCCCATTTGGTTGCTGTTTTTAACAAAGTAATGAGAGATGAACGATTTCATGCAGACTCTTTAAAATCAGCAATCATTGTGCTCCCTAAACCGGGAAAAGATCCCACGCGTTGCACAAGTTGCAGACCCATTTCACTTATCAATGCAGACATAAAGCTACTGGCAAAAATATTGGCTATCAGGCTCAATTTATACCCGACACAACTGATCGACGCAGATCAAGTGGAATTTGTCCCTGCAAGACAGGCCCTTGACAACACTAGACGTACGATCAATTTAATCTTGTACATCAATAAACATAGAACTCCAGCAGTTCTGTTATCATTACGCAGAAAAGGCCTTTGATTGCCTATCCTGGCCTTTTATGTTCCAAACATTGAGGTCTTATGGCCTCTGCAGTGGCTTTATGTCTGCATTGCAAGCTCTGTACCATAACCCTGTAGCAAAGATTTCCACTAATGGGCTCTCATCTCTTTCCTTCGGTTTGGGAAATGGCACAAGACAGGGTTGCTCCCTGTCCCCTTTGTTATACGCTCTAAGTATTGAACCCCTCGTGGCTCACATCAGGCAGAATCCAGATATTAAAGGGTTTTCAGTTCAGGGTTCCCAATACAAAATCGCACTCTTTGCGGATGACGTTCTACTTTCTTTATCGTCTCCACTGACATCTCTCCCTAATTTACAGGCTGAACTTTCACTATATAGAACTTTATGAGGACACAAGGTGAACAGCACTAAATCCGAGGCTTTTCACCTCCCTCACACTTCGGTGAAGCTATTGGAGCTAAATTTTGATTATGTCTGGTGGATTAAATCCATCAAATATCTTGGCATCCAAATCACGAAACACTATGACCAGCTGTTTAAAGCCAATTATATCCCTCTTTTGCACAATAATAAATGGGATATAGCGAAATGTACCACCTTATGCCTTTCTTGGATGGGTAAAATAAACTCTGTTAAAATGAATATTCTTCCAAGATTGCCCTTTCTATTTCAGACAATTCCAATAGTTGTCCCTACTTCATATCCTCGTAACATACAATCTTTGTGCAGCAAATTATTTGGTCAAACAAAACACCCAGACACAGTAGAAAATGTCTTGCTAAGTCTTCGACTAATGGTGGCTTAGGCCTACATACTGTATATTTGAACGGTGCTTCCAAACTACAGAACTGAGCCACATTGTGGCTTGGCACACTCAAGAGGGGTGCAAGAAGTGGGTGTCTCTGGAAAATAATCTGATTGATTACCAAATGGTTAGTTTTCTCCTGTGGTTACCTCCATATATGAGACCAGTCTCGGTCAGTGTCACTCCTTGTGTTCAATCCATATTAAAAACTTTGGATAGCCTGAATAGGAAACTCAAATTAGCACCCTACCCTTTGGCGCCATCCCAACTTCTTCTTGGGTTGTATATCCTCCTATATGCATCCATGGGTCACTGTGGGAATAGCAAGGCTTTTACATATTTCAGGGGAATTTGCCCCACAAAACGTTTCAGTCCTATGTGAGAAATATATATAACATTTGCAGAGAGAGTTATATTTGGGCGGGTTATTTTGGACTATGCAGGGTAAAAACTGGCTGCTTTATTTTTACACTGCAATTTAGATTTCAGTTTGAATACACCCCACCCAAATCTAACTCTCTCTGCACATGTTATTTCTGTCCCCCCTCCCTGCTGTGCACATGGTTTTGCCCAACTGCTAACAAATTTGTTGCTGCTATAAACTCTGAATTAGGCCCATTGTGGTTCCCCGAGCTCATGCATACATGTGGTGGGATTGTCCAAGGATTGGCCCTTATTGGAGTGATATTTTCTCCCTTTTGGGTAAAATCTTTAATTCCTCAAACCCCAAAAGCCCACTTCATGCATTGCTTTGCAAACCACTGGAACAGAATTCCAGACCAGAGAGGAAATTATGTAATCATATATTCAATTCCGCCAAACTACTGATAGCAGTTCACTGGAAGCAACCAGTTGCTCCTTCCCTACAAGCGGTGATTAATAAAATTTGGTTCATAGCCTCAAGGGAATATATTACTGCCTTGCTCCACGATTCAGTAGATAAATTCTCTGCCGTATGGAGCCTTTGGTACCAACATTTTCAGAGACAATTGCCTTGCACATTATAGACTCATTCACTACTCTCACTACAGGTTCGGCCATATAACTCTTCATTAAGGGCAGTACGGATGGTGTAATGCCTCACAGCACTGAGGTCATGGGTTTGATTCCAACAATGGCACTAAATGTGTGGAGTTTGTATATTCTCCCGTTACTTGCGTGGGTTTCCTGCGGGTACTCCGGTTTCCTCCCACAATCCAAAAATATGCTGGTAGGTTAATTGGATCCCAACAAAAACATTAACCCTAGCGTGAATGTGTGTGTGTACATGTGATAGGGAATATAGCTTGTAAGCTCCACTGGGGCAGGGACTGATGTGAATCGCCAAATATTCTCTGTAAAGCACTGCGGAACATGTATGTGCTATATAAATAACTGGTAATAATAATAATAATAATAATTACAAATTGATTGTGATCATTCCACTCATGTTGGTATACCCGTTTTTTTATATCCACCTCGCTTCAAATCCCTTTTCCCTTACTTCCTCCCCCCCTACTCTCAATTGGTATTTTTATTTCTTTATTTGATCTGCATGTCTACAAAAAATATAAAATTGAAGTGGACTTTATTACAGTTTTATACTTGGATGTATAGTTTGTCATACAATATCTACTGGACTATGCATCGGTTTATTGTATTTCCTGATGTAACTATTGTTGTACTGTACTGCTTTCCACTTTTCTAAATAGAGAGAATTAAAATAAAGACAGATGACGGTAGGATCGGGCATCCCAACGAAGCCTGGCTACACAGGTTAAACGCGTCAATTACAGTGCTATGGAGCGGGAGACGCTGACAGCTGACCTCTGCAGCCAAGCTCCTTCGGAACAGTGCAGCCCACACTGCCAGCCACAGGACTATACAAAAGTGAGTACCCTTGTGGGAACACCTATACTCACCCAGGAACTTTCTTATTTTATAAAGAAAAATACAATTAACCAGGAACATGTCCGCTACTTGCAAAGTCTAAGGGAGACACATGAACTGAGACATAATATTGCTATCAGTACCAAGGCTTGTACAAACAAACTGAGGACTTTTTACAGTCCGCCCAGCCATAGGTAAGAGTAAAACACAGTTGCGTATCTACCTGTACCAGCACAAAATTCCATATATGTTTTTATTTATGAGTCATGTCATTTGTCAGTGTTAACTGTTTGTATACCGGTATTAGGAGATACGAAAATACACATAGACATCTATAGATATATTTATATTTTCATTTTATCTGAACACATACCTGTACCCATATTTGTTGAATACATTAATTTATTTTTAACCTAATTGCATTATGAAATTCATTGTTTAAGAGTTAGTGCTGGGAACAACTATTCTGTTAGCATCAAAAATGTATTGTATAAAACTTTACTGTTGTAGCATTATGTTATGTTGTTGTAAAAGCAAATGTAGGTGATGAGAGTTCAGTGAGCTATCCAATTATCACAAATAACTGCAACTCACATTCCTAAATATCGGCAAGTAGTATATTTTAGTAGATCACATACTGCATACTCATAATATTATAGCCATATAGTTTGTATTAATAGTAGAGATGTGCAGCGGGCACTTTTTGGGTTTCGTGTCTTGGTTTTGGTTCTGGATCGCAACTCGTGTTTTGGATCTGGATTGGTTTTGCCAAAACCACCCTTTCGGGTTTTAGATCTAGATGATTTTTGGGAAAAAAACAGCTAAAATCACTGAATATGGGGTAATTTTGATCTTACAGTATTATTAACCTCAATAACATTCATTTCCACTCATTTCCAGTCTATTTTGAACACCTCACACCTCACAATACTGTTTTAAGGCCAAAAGGTTTCCCCGAGGTCACTGGATGACTAAGTTAAGCGACCCAAGTGGGTAGAGCAAACACCTTGCCCATCTAGTAGTAGCACTGCAGTGTCAGACAGGATGGCAGTTTTAAAAAACAAGGCCCCAAAGAGCACATAATGCAAACAAGAAAAAGAGGTGCAATGAGGTTGCTGGATGACTAAACTAAGTGACACAAGTGGGTGGCACAAACACCTGTCCCTGTGTACTTTCTGGAGGCAATTGCTGGTAAATGTCTTCCTGGAAGAATTTATAATTCATTTTGATGAACATCATCTTCTCCACATTTTGTGGAAGTAACCTCCTACGCCGATTGCCTACAAGGTTACTGGCTGCACTAAACACTCTTTCGGAACACACACTGGAGTGGGGGCAACTTAGGTAAAATAAAGCCAGTTTGTGCAAGGGTCTCCAAATTCCCTCTTTAGCCTGCCAATATACACACGGACTGACATGCCTACTTGGATGTTGTCAACGATATAATCATCCACCATTTTTTCAATGGTGACAGCATCATATGCAGTGACAGTAGACATGTCAGTAATCTTTGGCAGGTCCTTCAGTCTGGACCAGATGTTAACACTTGCTCCTGACTGCCCTGCATCACCGCCAGCGGGTGAGCTTGGAAATTTTAACCTTTTCCTTGCAGCCCCAGTTGCGGGAGAAAATGAATGAGGAGCTGTTGATGGGTCATGTTCCACTTGAGTTGACAATTTTCTCACCAGCAGTTCTTTGCACCTCTGCAGACTTGTGTCTGCTGGAGAGAAACAACGTAGGCTTTAAACCTAGGATCAAGCATGGTGGTAAAAATATAGTGCTCTGATTTCAACAGATTTACTACCCATGAATCCTGGCCAAGCAAATGAAGGGCTCCATCCACAAGTCCCACATACTTAGCAGAATCGCTCCAACTTAGCTCCTCCTTCAATTTCTCTAGCTGCTTCTGCAAAAGCCTGATGAGGGGAATGACCTGACTCAAGCTGGCAGTGTCTGAACTGACTTCATGTGTGGCAAGTTCGAAGGGTTAGAGAACCTTGCACAACACATAAATCATTCTCCACTGTGCTTGAGTCAGGTGCATTCCCCCTCCTTTGCCTATATCATAGGTGGATGTATAGGCTTGAATGACCTTTTGCTGCTCCTCCATCTGTTATGATTCCAGCACTCTGGTCTGAGGAGATCTTATAGCAAGGACCTGAGCACTGGAACGTAATGCTGGGAAAGGGAGCGGGAATGGAAAATAGCCCCTTGCGCCCTAACTCCGTTGTCTCGCCCGTGCTGTCAGAAATCCCTTGCTAGACTATGGTTGCTTGAGCCCATGGCAGCCGCGTTTGAAGGGCGGATTACGTCTGCCTAACTCCGATGTCCCCTCAGGTCTTAATGGGAGACAAAGAGAAATCCAAGACAGGGTGATAACAAGGGGCCCTCTAACTAAGCAACAGAGCCAGGGGCTAAGCTAACTTAAAACTAGAATATGTGCAGAAAAACCGCTAGGGAAAAGGACAACCAAAATACCCACTTGTCCACTCTCCTACCCGGCACCGCCGAGTTCCGGAGAGGACTTGTGGAAGCGGAACCCTCCGCAAATGCTCCGAAACAGAATACAAAATAAAGCGGGCTGAGCCGCAGCACACGGCAGAGCCGCAACTCACGAACACCACACGAGATTCTCTGGCGACCGTTGCGGACAATAGGGGACCAGAAGACTTCTTGGGATGAGACGACAACTCCAAGATTCAGGAACTCTGAGGACAGGAATGACCGGACACAGCAGGACTGGAACAGACGTTCAGCAAACCTAAGCAGCATGCAGGAAGCTATTACCGGCGTCTGTGTGAAGCACTGAGAAGGTATTTAGCAAGGAGTCCTCCAATCAGATGTTCAGAGTCTGATTACCCTAAATGCTGTGCAGCTGCCCTGCTGCACGCCCAGAAGACCAGTGTGTGTGTGTATTAGATTGACCCTGCAACGGGGAACGCGGTCCGCCCGTGGCGTCCCCGTTGCTAGGGTCCAGGCGGCTCAGCGCGCCCGGCGTCCCTGCGTTGCTAGGGAGCCGGCGGCTACGCGCGCACGGCGTACCAGCGTTGCTAGGGACCCGGTGGCTAGCACGCTTGGCGTCCCTAGTTACTAGGCGCCGGGCCGCAAGGACATCGCGGACCACGGCGCCTAACACCATCCTCTGAAGCATATAGAGTGTTGAATTCCACCTCGTTACCACCTCTTGCTTCAGGTGATGGCAGGGCAGGTTCAGGAGTGTTTACTGATGCTCCAGTCTTCGTCACGCAGTGGCTGAATGTCGAAAGTGGCCCACAACTTTTTGGGCCACCAACAGCATCTCCTGCACCAGTCATTTTTAAAAAAAATTCTGCACCACCAAATTAATTGCATGTGCAAAACATGGGACGTGCTGGAATTTGCCTAGATGTAATGCACGTACAATATTGGTGGCATTGTCCGATATCACAAATCCACAGGAGAGTCTAAGTGGGGTAAACCATTGTGCAATGATGTCCCTCAGTTTCTGTAAGAGGTTTTAAGTGGTGTGCCTCTTTTGGAAACCGGTGATACTCAGCGTAGCCTGCCTAGGAACAAACTGGCGTTTGTGAGATGTTGCTACTGGCGCCGCTGCTGCGGGAGGCAATACATCTGCCCAGTGGGCTTTCGCAGTCATGTAGTCCTTAGTTTGCCCTGCTACACTTGTCCACATGTCCATGATTAAGTGGACACTGGGTACAACAGCATTTTTCAGGACACTGAGGACACTTTTTTTAAAATGTCCCTGTACAGTCCGGGAATCGCTTTCCTAGTGAAGGGTAATCTAGATGGGATTTGGTACCGGGGACACACTACCCCCATCAATTGTCTAAATCCCACTACACTAATTGCGGATACCGGACGCCCATCTAACACAAACATAGCTGTCAAGGCCTCAGTTAATCGCTTTGCAACAAGATGACTGCTGTCATGTATCATCTTCCTCGCAAAGTACTGTTGGACAGTCAATTGCTAAGTTGTAGTAGTACAAGTGGTCTGACTTTCCCTCTGGGATGACGATCAACTCCCAGCAGCAACAACAGCAGCAGTAGGGATACCACTCAAGAATCCTCCGGAGGAATCCCGGTTAGGAGAGGACTCATCAGTCATGCCAGTCACATGGCCTGCAGGACTACTGACGTTCCTGACTGAGGAGGAAATTGAAGTTGAGGGAATTGGTGGTGTGGCTTGCAGGAGCTTGGGTACAAGAGGAAGAAGGGATTTAGGTGTCAGTGGACTGCTTACACTCTTACCCAAAGTTTCTGAACTTGACAATGACTTATGATGAATGCTCTGTAGGTGACGTATAAGAGAGGATGTTCCTAGGTGGTTAACGTTCTTACCCCTAATTATGGATTGACAAAGGCCACACACGGCATGTCACCTTTTGTCCAGATTTGTGGAGAAATAATTCCAAACCGAAGAGTTGGCTTTTTTGGTATTTTACCCAGGCATGACAATGGGCTTATTCATCCCACGGACAACAACTGTCTCCCCGGTGCCTGACTTAAACAAACCACATCACCATCAGAATCCTCCTCGTCAACTTCCTCCTCAGCACCAGCAAAACCCATATCCTCATCGTGGTGTACTTCAACAGTGACATCTTCAATTTGAATATCAGAAACTGGACTGTGGGTGCTCCTTCCAGCTCTTGCAGAGGGCGTGCAAATGATGGAAGGAGCCACCTCTTCCCATCCGTTTTTGGGAAGGTCAGGCATCGCAACCGCCGACACACTTGGACTCCCCTTGGGGATTTGCGATACCATCTTAGAACGCACAGTTCCTTGCTGTGCTTTTGCCAGCTTAACAAAATGGCCTTAGCCATTCCTTGCCACTCCATGTTGTAAATGGCATATTGGCAAGTTTACATTTCTCCTCAGACCATTTAATTTTTTTTCCGGTCATTTTACTGAACTTTGCCTATTTGGATTTTACATGTCCTCTACTATGACATTGGGTGTCGGTCTTGGCAGACGACCTTGATGGCATTTCATCTATGTCATGACTAGTGGCAGTAGATTCAGCACTAGGAGGAAGTGGTTCTTAATCTTTCCCTATTTTATCCTCCAACTTTTTGTTCTCCATTATTTTCTAAATATATACGGCACAGGAGTGCGTACCCCGACACCACACAGGGCAAACCCTTAAAACATATTTGGATGAAATATTAATAACCTTTTTATTCGGACTAAATAATATACAGCACAAGACAGCACCACTGGGCTTATACCGCAGTTCCGCAGGAGATGTACAGCAGAACCGCTGGAGTTATTCGGCAGTACCACTGGACTTATACGGCTGTACCACTGGACTTACATGGCAGTACCGCTGGACTTATATGACATCACCACTGGACTGGACTTATACAGCAGTACGGCTGGACTTATGGCAGCATAGGACATTACCACTGGACTGATGCAGCACAAGACAGCAGCACTAGACTGGACTTATACAGCACCACTGGACATAAATGGCAGTACCCCAGAACTTATATGGCAGTACCGCTGGACTTATACGGAAGCACCACTGGACTGGATGTATATGGCAGCACTACTGGGCTGGACTTATACAGCAGCACCACTGGACTGGACATATAAAGCACCACTGGACTTAAGGCAGCACAAGACACCACCACTGGACTGATGCAGCACAAGACAACACCACTGGACTGGACTTATACAGCACCACTGGACTTATACAGCAGTACTGCTGGAGTTATACGGCAGTACCACTTGACTTATATGGCAGTACCCCTGGACTTATATGGCAGTACCGCTGATCTTATACGGTAGTACCGCTAGACTTATATGGCAGCACCACTGGGCTGGACTTATACGGCAGAACCACTGGACTGAACTTATACAGGAGCACCACTGGACTTATGGCAGCACAGAACACCACCACAGGAGGGACTGGACTGATGCAGCACAAGACACCACCACTGGACTGATGCAGCATAAGACAGCACCACTTAACTGGACATATACAGCACCACAGGACTTATATGGCAGTACCGCTGGAGTTATACAGCAGTACTGCCGGACTTATATGGCCGTACCGCTGGACTTATATGGCAGTACCGCTGGACTTATACGGTAGCACCACTGGACTGGACTTATACTGCAGTACTACTGGACTTATACAGCAGTACCGCTGGACTGATATGACTGCACAGGACTTATACGGCAGCACCACTGGACTGGACTTATATGGCAGTACCGCTTGACTTATACGGCAGTACTGCTGGACTTTATGGCAACAACACTGGACTGGACTTTTATGGCAGCACCACTGGACTGGACTTATACAGCAGCACCACTAGACTTTTGGCAGCACAGTACACCACCACTGAACTGATGCAGCACAAGACAGCACCACTGAACTGGACTTGTACAGCACCACCACTAGACTTTTGGCAGAACATGACACCACCACTGGAATAACTGGACTGATGCAGCACAAGACACCACCACTGGACTGATGCAGCACAAGACAGCACCACTGGACTGAACTTATACAGTACCGCTGGACTTATATGGCAGTACCTCTAGACTTACACAGCAGTACACCTGGACTTATATGGCAGTACTGCTGGACTTATACGGCTGTACCGCTGGACATATACGGCAAAACTGCTGGACTTATACGGCTGTACCACTGGACTTATAGGGCAGTACCGATGGACTTATACGGCAGTACCACTGGACTAATACAGCAGCACCACTGGACTTATATGTCAGCACCACTGGACTGGACTTATGCGGTAGAACCACTGGACTGGACTTATACAGCAGCACCACTGGACTAGACTTATACAGCAGTAACAATGGACTTATGGAAGCACAGGACAGCACCACTGGAGTGACTGGACTGATGCAGCTGAAGACACCACCACTGGAATGGACTTATACAGCAGCACTGGACTTATGGCAGCACAGGACACCACCACTGGACTTATTCCAGCACAGGACACTATCACTGGACTGATGCAGCACAAAACAGCACCACTGGACTGGACTTATAAAGCAGCACTGGACCTATGGCAGCACAGGACACCACCACTGGACTTATATAGGGTAACTTTATTGAGCTAATGTGCCAATCTGCCCTTACAAGGGGCAGAGACAGAATGTGCATAATCAAATAATGAGTTTGTACATATACATGTACTTCTCTTTATTACCTAATTCAAATGTACAAAATCATTATTTGATTATGCGCATTCTGTCTCCGCACTTGTAAGGGCAGAGTGGCACATTAGCTAAATAAAGTAACCCTATATATAAATACTAACTACGGCTCTTATATTATGAATATGCAGTATAAGATCTACTAAAATATACTACTTGCCTATATTTAGGCAGGTTAGTTGCAGATATCAGTGGTAATAGGATAGCTCACTAAACTCTCATCCCCCTGCATTTGCTTTTTACAATAACACAGTTAGAGATGAGTGGGTTCAGTTCCCTGAGAACTGAACCCCCGCCCAAACTTCACGCTCTGAGATGGAATCCAAGCCCGGCGTGGGACTTACCGTCAGACTCGGAAACCAGAGTGAGGCAAAATGTCATCATCCCGCTGTCAGATTCTCGCGGATTTTGGATTCCATATAAACAGCCATGTGTCACTGCCATATTCACTTTGGACTTGAAGAGTGAGGGAAACATACCTCTGTCTCTCTGTGGGTGGTGGCATCAGATGAGGTTCTGTAGGGGTGCTGCTGCAGTTACTGCGGTGTACCTGTGCTGTGCTAGGGGTGCTGTCCTGGCTGTACATGGGTGTTGCTGTCCCTGTGTTGTACAGGGTGCAGGGACACTGTCCTACTCCTGTAAGCTGTAAAATATATAGGTGCTGCTGGTCCTGTATGCTGCAAAATTTCATAAGTGCAGTTGTTAAAAATTAAAAGCACACTGCTCCTGTATGCTGTATAGGAGTGCTGCTGTTAAAATAATATTACACTGGCCCTGTATGCTATAAAAATTCAGGAGCGCAGTTGTTAAAAATGAAAAGCACACTGCTCCTGTACGCTGTAAAATATAGGGGTGCTGCAGTTAAAATAACATTACACTGGCCCTGTATGCTATAAAAATTCAGGGGTGCAGTTGTTAAACATTAAAAGCACACTGCTCCTGTGTGCTGTAAAATAAAGGGGTGCTGCTGTTAAAATAACATTACACTGGCCCTGTATGTTGTTAAAATTCAGGGGCACTGTTGTTTAAAATTAAAAGTACACTGCTCCTGTATGCTTTAAAATATAGGGGTGCTGCTGTTAAAATAACATTAAATGGGTGTTGCTGTCACTGTGTTGTACAGGGTGCAGGGACACTGTCCTACTCCTGTAAGCTGTAAAATATATAGGTGCTGCTGACCCTATATGTTGCAAAATTTCAGGAGTGCAGTTGTTAAAAGTTAAAAGCACACTGCTCCTGTATGCTGTATAGGAGTGCTGCTATTAAAATAACATTACACTGGCCCTGTATGCTATGAAAATTCAGGGGTGCAGTTGTTAAAAATTAAAAACACACTGCTCCTATGTGCTGTAAAATATAGGGGTGCTGCTGTTAAAATAACATTACACTGGCCCTGTATGCTGTAAAAATTCAGGGGCGCAGTTGTTAAAAATTAAAAGCACACTGCTATTGTATGCTGTAAAATATTGGAGTGCTGCTGTTAAAATAACATTACACTGACCCTGTACGCTGTAATAATTCTAGGGTGCAGTGAACATCAATGTACACTGGCCCTGTCTTGTATGCTGTAAAAATTCAGGGGTGCAGTAAAAATAAATGTACACTGGTCCTGTCTTGTATGCTGTAATAATTCTAGGGTGCAGTGAAAATCAATGTACACTGGCCCTGTCTTGTATGCTGTAAAAATTCAGGGGTGCAGTGAGAATCAATGTACACTGGTCCTGAATGCTGTAAAAATACAGGGGTGCAGTAAAAATAAATGTACACTGTCCTTTTCTTGTATGCTGTAAAATTACAGGGGTGTTGTGAAAATACAGGGGTGCTGGCACTGTCCACGGTTGCGATGTCTAGGCCTGACTTTCACAACACTGTATGGGAACAGGATGCTCCTACCACCATTTGCAGGAGCACCGCCAGTCCAGTTGCTGATATTTAGATTTAGGATGTCACTGTAGAAGTACACCAGGATGAGCAGGATATGGGTGTAGCTGGCGCTGTGGAGGAAGATGATGATGAGAATTCTGATGATGATGTGGTTTGTTTGAATTAGGCACCAGTGGAGACAGTTGTTGGATATGGGATGAAAAAGCCCATTGTCATGCCTGGGCAAAATACCAAAAAAGCCACCTCTTCGGTGTGGAATTATTTCTCCACAAATCCGGACAACAGGTGTCAAGCCATCTGTTGCCTTTGTCAATCCATAATAAGTGGGGGTAAGGATGTTAACCAGCTAGGAACATCCTCCCTTATATGTCACCTGCAGCGCATTCATCATAAGTTATTGTCAAGTTCAGAAACTTTGGGTAATAGCATAAGCAGTTCACTGAGAACTAAATGATGTGGTTTTGTTTGAATATGGATGAGGATGTGGAAATCTGTGAGGATGAGGATGTGGAAATCTTAAGATGAGGATTACATTTTGAGACTGTAGAGCCAGTTTGTGCAAGGAGAGATCAATTGCTTTTTTTTTGGTGGGGGCCCAAACAAAGCAATCATTTCAGCTACAGTCATGTGACAGACCCTGTCACTGAAATGATTGTGTGCATGTCCTGTTTATACAACATAAGAGTGGGTGGGAGGGCTCAAGGACAATTCCATCTTGTACGTCTTTTCTTTGCCACATCATTCCAGGAGTGCTGCCCTATATGGGGTGCTGCCCCACTGCTCTATCAGTCCAGGGGTGCTGTTGCATGTCTGATGTGCTGTATAATTCTCCAAGTGTGCTGCCTATGCTGTATAAGTCCAGGGGTGCTACTGTACTTGATCATAGGTTTAAATGAAAGCCTAGAGCAGATATGAAACAAGCTTCAACATCACAAACAGATTTGTGAAAACTATCCGCTAAGGTGCAAATGGAAATTGCCAAAGTGTTTTTAAATAAAGTGGGGAGCGACCACATTTGTGACCAAAGTCAGTGTGACTCAGAAGAAAGCACAAAATATAGACAGCGCTAGCAGACTATAATCAAAATAATTTTATTTATCTTAAGTCATAAAATTACTTGATGACTCCTTTATAAACCTCTACACTTAATTCCACATAAATATACAATAGTTTGTTACTATCTCACAGCATGGTCATATATATATATATATATATATATATATATATATATACACATATTTATATATACAGGAGCCAATGGTAACCCAGCACTCCCTTTTGGTAGGTCAGCGTGCTCCGATGCCCTCCTGGAGTAAGAAACGCCTGTATAAGCAAAGGTGATAGGCTGCACTCAGAAGGCTATCAACTGCGGTGAAGAAAAACCTTGTTTATTTCAACATGTTTCTGCTAAAAAGTCGTCCTCGGGAAACAAGTGATACCAATACAATTTGTACATTTATACCCTCTATGTGTCATGGTAATTAGCCGCACTTACCTGCCGCGCTCCCGCCAATCGCCCGCTCCCTCGCGCCGCTTCATCCTCACCGCCCACAATGATGACGCTCCCGTCATTAGGGCCAGTGGGACTCCGCCGCGTGGGTCAGTGACGTCACCGGGCTGCTGCGGCAGGCATTGGCTGCTGTTGTCACCATGCAGACCTGTACAAACAATAACATGAACACATAATCAAACAGTGATGAATTAAAAACAAATGTTATTAAAAACAGATCTAACGGATCCCGGTTAGCTTTAACCCCTAACTGACCAGTACTAGCATATAACTTTATAACTTTATTATTATAGAGTCCCTCAACCATATGAATAAAAGCTATAAGAATGCATTAAGGCCTGCATATTCATTTAAGCCCATGGGGATATAGAATCCAATTGATATATCCACCAGCATTCCCGTTGAAGGAGTTTTTTACTTCTATTTCCCCCCCTCCGATCTAATGGTATGTGGTCAATAATTTTTGCTCGAATAGAGGCTACATTATGTACACTTGATACACAATGTCGAGCAAATGGTTGCTCACTGTTTCCTGAATTCAGAGCTGACCTAATGGCCAATCTATAATTGGCCATTCTCTCCTTAAATAGACAATCTGTCTTGCCCACGTAGTATAACCCACATGTGCAAGACAACAAAACAAGAGGTGCAAGTGAGGGGATATCTGATCCTGAACTTCTTACCTGTGTGTGGGTGTGCACTGGTATCACCCGTTAATAGTGATCTGCATGTTACACAACCCACACATCGGTAACATCCTGCCTTCCTACTTAGGAAATGTGGTTGAACTGATGGTATGTTCAACTCAGTTACGTCTAATTTTACTAATAGAGCCTTCAAATTCCTATCTCTTGTATAGGCAGGTAGCAAATGTGAGTTGTAAAGGCCCGGTAAGCTCTTATCAGTGTTAATAATTGGCCACATTTGTTTTGTCTGCTTTTTAAGCACGGGACAGTGCTCGTTGTATCTATTAACCCATGGGGTAATACTCTTTCTTGCTGTTTTTTTACCACTCATTTCCAGTGTTTGTGCTCTTGTTAATGCTAAGACTCTTGCCTTAGTGGCCTCTAAATTAGCCTGTTTATATCCTCTTGATATGAATTTCTGCACCATCTCATTTAATGCTAGTTCAACCTGTGTAGGATCACTAATAATCCTGCGCACTCTCAGCATTTGTGAAAATGGCAGACCTTCTTTCAATGCCACAGGATGTGCACTACTATGATGTAATACGGTGTTCCTATCAGTGGATTTTATAAAGAGTGACGTGACTATTTCTTGGTTCACCATCTTAATCTCTACATCTAAGAAGTTAATGGTGGAGTCACTAATGTTAAAGGTCAATTTGACTACACTTTCCGTGTTGTTATGGAGTTCAAGTTGTGTTGTTATGGAGTTCAAGTTCATGCTGTAATTCCTCCGCACTGCCCTCTCTAAAAATCAGCAAATCATCAATATATCTACGATATAATATTAAACCATTATTGATGCCACTCTGATAGATTAACCGCTGTTCCACATAATACATAAACGCATTTGCGTACAATGGGGCCACATTGGACTCCATCGCACAGCCTCATTTTTGGAGGTAATAGGCCCCGTTAAACATAAAGTAATTTCTGGTAAGAACCAGTGTCAATAATTCTACAAAGAATTCCACAGGTGGCACTTCATAGCATGTGCTTACCGTGATGATAGCTCTAACCACTGCTATGTCATCAGCATGTGGTATGCACGTGTATAAATTTGATACATCAGCACTACACATAACTGTATGTGCTGGTAAAGTGCCCACAGTGTTGAGACAATGTAGAAGGTCAGTGGTATCTTTAAGGTACGAAGGCATCTTTTGGATGCAAGGATTGAGCAAAGCATCCAAAAATATTGAAACCGGTTGATATAGTGAGCCCCTGGCAGATATAATTGGTCTGCCAGGGGGTTCACTGGCATTTTTGTGGATTTTGGGGACCGTGTAAAATAGAGGTGCTATTGGAAATTCTACCGTAAGTGCTTTACACAGGTCCCCACTAATCCATTGATGATGCACTGCCTGTGACAATGCATCATCTAACTCTTTTTTATATTTCATTGTCAGGTTTACAGGTAATAATTCATACACATTGGTGTCCTGGATCTGTCGTTCACAAAATTATTGACCACATACCATTAGATCGGAGGGGGCGAAATAGAAGTAAAAAAGCTCCTCCAACGGGAATGCTGGTGGATATATCAATTGGATACTATATCCCCACGGGGCTTAAATTAATATGCAGGCCTTAATGCATTCTTATAGCTTTTATTCATATGGTTGAGGGACTCTATAATAATAAAGTTATAAAGTTATATGCTAGTACTGGTCAGTTAGGGGTTAAAGCTAACCGGGATCCGTTAGATCTGTTTTTAATAACATTTGTTTTTAATTCATCACTGTTTGATTATGTGTTCATGTCATTGTTTGTACAGGTCTCCATGGTGACAACAGCAGCCAATGCCTGCCGCAGCAGCCCGGTGACATCACTGGCCCACGCGGCGGAGTCCCATTGGCCCTAATGACGGGAGCGTCATCATTGTGGGCGGTGAGGATGAAGCGGCGTGAGTGAGTGGGCGATCGGAGGGAGCGTGGCAGGTAAGTGCGGCTAATTACAATGACACATAGAGGGTATAAATGTACAATTTGTATTGGTATCACTTGTTTCCTGAGGACGTCTTTTTAACCGAAACATGTTGAAATAAACAAGGTTTTTCTTCACCGCAGTTGATAGTCTTCTGAGTGCCGCCTATCACCTTTGCTTTTATATATATATATATATATATATAGATATATAGATAGATAGATACAGGGTGTATGGCGGCACTCACGCAGACTGACTGAAATCGTTGAGAATAGGTTTCCCTTTAATGCCGGCATTAAAGGGAAACCTATTCTCAACTATTTGAGTCAGTCTGCGTGAGTGCCGCCATACACCCTGTATCTATATTGTTAGCTTATGCTAAGCTAACTAGGAGGGCACCGCAGCACAGTCTAATTTGATTTTCGGAGTGCCGGTAAAATTCTTTGCAATATATATATATATATATATATATATACACACACTGCAATTTATCACAGATAAAATATTGCAAACAGAAACATTTGTCTCACTTCATCTTATTCGACACTATAGTATAGCCATGCTCCACTATATATTTTGTATCCTCATCAGCTCAAATGTCAAATATTAATTTGTTAGTAGTGTTAGCAAGTTTTTTTTATCCACTTATAAAGATGTAAAGATGTTCAGTGATCTGGGCAGCTTTTATAAAGCACAACTTTTCTACCAGTATAAATGTTAGTCGGCATGCAGGACTTTAAAGCAGTTTTTTAGAAAAAGCAGGTTTGTTCATGTAAAACAGCTCTTAATTACACATGGCCATGTTGGTGTATATATATTACCACATCCTCCTCCTGGGTTACAATTACTTTCAACTCCCAGCTATGGTGCTCAAACACTCTCAGCAAGCCTTATCCAGAGATTGGGTTAGAAATTCCCCAGTCGTGAGGCAGGTTGTTTTTCCGTGGTATATAGCAGCTCGAGGTGTTCAGAATCAGCTTTAAAACTTTAAAAGACACATTTCCCCGGCTGTATAAACAAGTCAGCAGCTTCCTCAGTGAGGTGTTCATACTCTCCGCTCTGCTCCTTTTTATTGCCAGCGTTTCCCATGTGCGCATGCGCACGCGTCCTGCGCTCCAAGCCTCACTTTCATTCACAGCTATGTGTCAGCTGTTGGTGATGTTTATCAGCATTTTTGCGTTCCACAATGATTAGATCCAGCTCACACAGTTACACATTTCTGTATTAGTCCTCACCAGGGCCGTTTCTAGCCAATTTGGCTCCCAGTGCGAGATTTAAAAATGTGCCCCCCCCCATAAGAAAAAATGTGCACCCCCGCCCCATAGATATAACGAGGAAAAGTATGCGCGTGCGCTCCCGGAAAGGGGCGTGGTCTCATTAAAATGGGCGTGGCTTTGTTAAGATGGGTGTGGCCTCATCAGATCTCATCATCACGGCCACCACACGATAAAAAAAAAAAGTCATAATTTTACACATTACAGCAGGCACGCGACCCCATTTTACACAGCACGGCAGGCAAGTGTCCCCATTTTACACAGCACGGTAGGCAAGTGTCCCCATTTTACACAGCACAGTAGGCAAGTGTCCCCATTTTACACATTGCGGCAGGCACGTGCCCCCATTTTACACATTGCGGCAGGAAAGTGTCCCCATTTTACACATTGCGGCAGGCACGTGCCTCCATTTTACACAGTACGGTAGGCAAGTGTTCACATCTTACACATTGCGGCAGGAAAGTGTCCACATTTTACACATTGCGGCAGGAAAGTGTCCCCATTTTACACATTGCGGCAGGAAAGTGTCCCCCATTTTACACATTGTGGCAGGCACGTGCCCCCATTTTACACATTGCGGCAGGCACGTGCCCCATTTTACACAGTACGGCAGGCAAGTGTTCACATTTTACACATTGCGGCAGGAAAGTGTCCCTATTTTACACATTCCGGCAGGCAAGTGTCCCCATTTTACACATTCCGGCAGACAGGTGTCCCCATTTTACACATTCCGGCAGACAAGTGTCCCTATTTTACACATTCTGGCAGACAAGTGTCCCCATTTTACACAGTATGGCAGGTGGTGGTGGGGGGGAGGGAGAGAGAGAGAGGGAGAGGGGCTGACTTACATGTGAAGCGGTTCTTCCCACTCTTCAGCCGCCTCTCCCTCGTCTGCGCAGCGCTGCCCGTCTTGGCTCCCCCTTCTCCCTCCTCCCGAGTGCCCAGCTCGGGGGGCGGGGTTTCCCAGAATGACGCGATTTCGTCGTGAGGAGAGGGGAGGGGAGTTTGAAAGTGCTCAGGAAGTGCCGCGGCGGGCGCCCTGTGCGGTTGCACGGCTCGCCCGCCGCAAGAAACGGCACTGGTCCTCACCTTCTCTTATAGGATCAAAAACGGACCTCTTTGTTCATGGGTTCTCACAAAGCTCATCAGAGCTGCAGATTTTGTTATTATAAGTCCAATATCATATTCAGGGCCGGATTAACAATGGGGTGGGTGGAGCTGCAGCTCCAGGCCCACCCATCACAATAGGCCCATAGCGTCTGCTGTGCTGCTGCAGCCAGGAATTTTGTTTCCTTGCTACAGTAGCTTGCAAGTGACGGGATGAAGCTCCGCACTCTCCTGCGCGCAGTTACATGTTGTAAGCAGCCACACTTGGGCAGGGAAAGGAAAGCAGGAAATAGGAAGGGGCGGGGCTACACGGGGTCCAGGGGGCGGAGCTACACGGGACACTCAGGCTTCCTGCCTGCTGCTCAAATGGCTGCTGCTGTGAGAGCCGAGGGAGAGTAGAAGCTGCTGCACATCCAGCTACGGCCCAGCCAGTGCGAGTAGACTCTGCTGTAGTGTGTAAGGTAAGAGTGAGTTGGGGGGGAATTGTATGTGTGTGTGTGACTTGTGTATGTATTTGTGAGCTTCAGTGTGTGACTTCCATGTGAACTTCTATATATGTGTGTGTCTTGCATGTGAGCTTCTGCATAGGTTATGATTTATTATAGTGCAAGGGTGAGAGAGTGTGTGAGAGTAATAGAGCGCCAGCGGAGGGGTGTGATAAAGCGCAGTGGGAGGGAGTGTGTGACTGCGGTAAAGCGCAGGAAGGAGTGTGATAAAGCACGGGGGGATGGCGTGTGGTAAAGTACAGGGGGAGGGAGTGTCATAGAGCTCGGGGGGAGGTAGTGTGATATAGCGCACGGGGGAAGGGAGTGTATAACTGATAAAGCGCAGGAGGGAGTGTGATAAAGCACGGGCGGAGGGAGTGTGATAAAGCACGGCGAGATGGAGTGTGATAAAGCATAGGGGGAGGGAGTGTCATAGAGCACGGGGGGAGGGAGTGTCATAGAGCACGGGGGAGGGAGTGTGATAAAGCACAGGGGGAGGGAGTGTCATAGAGCACGGGGGGAGGGAGTGTCATATAGCACGGGGGAGGGAGTGTGATAAAGCACGGCGAGAGGGAGTGTCATAGAGCACGGGGGGAGGGAGTGTGATAAAGCACGGGGGGAGGTAGTGTGATAAAGCACAGGGGGAGGGAGTGTCATAGAGCACGGGGGGAGGGAGTGTCATAGAGCACGGGGGGAGGGAGTGTCATAGAGCACGGGGGGAGGGAGTGTGATAAAGCACGGCGAGAGGGAGTGTGATAAAGCATGGCGAGAGGGAGTGTGATAGAGCACGGGGGGAGGGAGTGTGATAAAGCATGGCGAGAGGGAGTGTGATAGAGCACGGGGGAGGGACTGTCATAGAGCACGGGGGGAGGGAGTGTCCTAGAGCACGGGGAGAGGGAGTGTGATAGAGCACGGGGGGAGGGAGTGTGATAGAGCGCGTCGGGAGGGAGTGTGATAAAGCACAGGGTGCAGAGGAAGGGAGTGTGTGACAAAGCAGGGGGAGGGAGTGTGTGAGTGTGACAAAGCAGGGGGAGGGAGTGTGTGAGTGTGATAGAGCATGGGGGAGGGAGTGTGTGACTGATAGAGCATGGGGGGAGGGAGTGTGTGATATAGCGCAGGGGAGGGAGTGTGAGTGTGATAAAGTGCGGGGGCCGGAGTGTGTGAGTGTAATAGAGTGCGAGGGGAGGGAGTGTGCGAATGTGGTACAGCGCGGGGGGAAGGAGTGTGGTAAAGTGCAGGCCGCCGGGGGATGGAGTGTGTTTGTGTGATACAACGCAGGCCGCAGGGGGAGGGAGTGTGTCTGTGATACAACGCAGGCCCTGGGGGGAGGGAGTGTGTCTGTGTGATACAGTGCAGGCCGCGGGGGGAGGGAGTGTGTCTGTGATACAATGCAGGCCGCGGGGGGAGGGAGTGTGTCTGTGATACAACGCAGGCCGCGGGGGGAGGGAGTGTGTCTGTGTGATAAAAACAAAAGCCTGCCCCCCTGCTCCCCAAAAATATTTTGTGTGTATAACACCAAAATATAATATACAGATAGTCCTCTCATTTTGCTTTATACATTTTAACACCATTAATACGGGATCCTGTCGGGGTCCCGCCAGTCAAAATACCAGCCAGAATCCCGACAGTACTCGTAAAGTCAGTGCCGGGATCCCGACATTGATCAGTATCCCGGCGCCAGAATCCCGAACGATGATTACACAGACCACCAGAGAAAGAAACTTCACTCCCCCTGTCACTGCCCCCCCCCCCCCCCACCGCCGGGTCACCCATCGGCCGTATCCGCCGTTGGCAGCTCGGCAGCGGATCGCATAGTGTGTAGGGCCCATTAGGGTTAGGATGCGGTGGGTGGGGGGTTAGGTTTAGGCTATGGGAAAGGTGGGTTAGGGATCAGGGTTAGCTTAGTTAATTAGTTCATGTTGGCATTTTCACAGCTGGCATCCCAACCGTCGGGATCCTAATACCAACCCCATTAAAACATATATAATAACCAAAAATGTGGGCCTTATTCTGAGTCAAAGTCAGGCACATCCGCGTGTGCCTCTTTTGCCGCTGTAGCGTTTGCGACTTTATGCTAATATTGGTACAAGCACGTCTTTGGTGTACAGCCGTACATATGCAAGCAGTGACATATCCACTTTCAGCTTCTTTAGACATTGCAAACCCTCTTGGCGCATCTTGAAACACAAACTTGAAAACCTGCACCTGCCCCATGCTAGGTGCAGATCTCTGACAGACTACTGCCTCCAAAGATTAATCATCTGATTCCGCTACAACTGCAGTGACACTCCTATAACATGATGCGTCTCCGTGTGTCTTATGCCAGTGGTTCTCAAACTGTGCGCCGTGGCACCCTGGGGTGAAGTGAGCCTCTTGCAGGGGTGCGTTGGATTGGTGGTCCAGAACCAATTCAGATTAATTTATGGACAATGTAATAGGCAATCTATATATGGGGTATATTCAATTCAAACCGGATCCATTCCAACATGAATTTGTCGGAATGGATCTGACAGAACCTATTCAATGCGGCCAAATCCGATCAGATTTGACCGTTCCTGTCATCTCAATCCGATTTAAAAGAAAGTCGGATTGAGATGAGGGTGCTGAGGGAGAGCAGCAGGGAGACAGGGGGTGAGCAGCGGAGAGACATCGGGGAGACGGGGGAGAATAGCGGCTACAGCAGTTTAGCCGGAGGAAGGGGCACAGCCGCCAGATCTCACCGCAGCGTCCCGGCTCCAGCAAGCAAGACCTCGCTTGCTGGAGCCGGGTGAACGCTGCCGTGAGCGGCGGCAGTGCCCCATCCTCCTGCATATGCTTTGCTGTAGCTGCTGCTCTCCCCCGTCTCCTCCTCTCAGCTCCCTCAATGTCCCTTATCTCAATCCGACTTTTTTTAAAGTCGGATTGAGATGGTCGGTAAGGGAGCCAAAACCTGTCGGATTTGGCCCCGTTTCCGACAGAAACACACGGATCGGCAGCTATAATTTTGGGGTACATTGAATAAGTCGAAAACTGCTGTCTTTCCGACAGACGGCAGCTTTCGACTTCAATTGAATATACCCCAGTGTGTGTGTGTGTGTGTGTGTGTGTGTGTGTGTGTGTGTGTGTGTGTGTGTGTGTGTGAATGTATGTACACATAATACTATATGCTGGGTCACCTCAGTCTTCCCCCTGTTCTGCCCTGTCCAGGCGACACCCTCCCTCCAACCCCGCACCCTCTATCCACAATTTCTGATATATCTTCTTAGTATAACTACTTATTAGAAAGGTAAAAGTCTTTGTTTTTTGTTTGTTTTTTACATATTAAAAGATTTCACATTCATGACATCCCTGAGCAACATGTAGCCTCTTTCGTAGAGAGGATTCATATTTATGTCATCACTAAGCACCATTTTCCATATTACAGTCACATTAACAAGAGATGTTTTCCTTAGTTCATTACACTATTGATATCATTGAAGAAGTGAGGGAGATTGAGGTTTTTCAAGTTAGGCGCTAGTCACACCCCCTGTGCAGACCACACCCTCACATCAACCACACACCCAACATTACTAGCCTCACCCCCATAGTGTTTTCACATACCCTGCCATGGCATAAAATAGGCCCTTCATAAATTTCAGCTCCAGGCCCATATGGACCTTAATCTGGCACTGATCATATTCATTATGTATATATAAAAAAAATTGCTTATTAATATACTGGAGAAGAGACTGAGATTTTTAATGCTTATACTTAAACATGCACATATATATATAAAATCTGAGCCTATAATTATAAATCTAAACATCCATATTTATTGTTAACACTTTACCACTTTTTTAATATATTATATTATTAACACTTTCATGTCTTTTGTTACGTTACAAAATCCTCTTTAGTAGAAAAATATGTAATACAATACAGGCATCTTTTCTATGTCGTGTATTCATACATTCAATCAAGACAATTTTTTTTAATAATAATCAATTTATCCTTCTACATCCCATATATTATCAACAGGATACTAATCACTATATCCCATATATTATCAGCAGAATACTAATCACTAAAACCAATTCCCCTTATAACCCCTTTACATATCCATATAGATTATTATACCCATCCTATTTTTAGCTAACTTCGTTATATTCGTATAGATAGATAATATATATAGACTACCTAAATGAACCATAGTTCCATTCTAATTCAATTAGGATAATCTATCGAAGGTAGCCCATATGGACCTCTGGTGTCTACCCATTATGACTTTGTTGTGCATGACTCAAAAGAGACTGAATCATAATCCAGTGCAACTGCTGGAGAGGTACAGTAAAAGTTATATTTTCTGCCGGAGCATTAGAGAGAGAGGTTCTTCTTAATTATTTAATGATAGTGACTCACTCAAATGAATGGCTCCAATTAGTCAACCTTAATTTTGATTTATTATTGTTTCACATTTTGGGATTATTTATTTAGAAGATGCGCATTTGTTGTACAGGGATCTTCTTTTCCTAAGGGCTGCGTATGGTTCTCACAAGACCTCGCGGTGTTAGAAGAACAGAGTTTCAGTGATCTTGCATTGCATCAGCTTTCCATTGCTCTGCAGCACTAGATGGACCAGGAGCTCAAGTGAGGCACAAACAGTTACTGAATAAGACCCACTATGGAGTCTTATGGTGGCTTACAGCCAGGAAGATATTTGGCTTGCCAGGCTGAAGCATGCTATGGTCAAAGAGGTTAGCATTGCTTACTCCCACAGTCCTATTTATAGTATGAAATGAGTTAGGACTGTAGAGTGGTAAGCTCCACTAGGACAGGGGCTCAATAACAAAAAAAATGACTGCACAGTCATACTTACTACTTTACTGAACCAACCCGAACTCAACTTACTCCATTCGGGGCTGCTGTGGGGGCTCAAGAGGGGCTGCTAAAACATCTAAGGGACTGCTTTATTTAAAAATAAAATATGAATAAAATCAACAAGACACACAGGTATGCTCACATGCGTGTAACTGGGACACACAGGTATGCTCACATGCGTGTAACTGGGACACACAGGTATGCTCACATGCGTGTAACTGGGAGCTGTGAAAAACAAAAATAAGGCACCTGCCACAAAAATATTAAATAAAAATGCAATAAAAAAAATGAAAAAAAAAAAAAAGAAAGCCATGAGATTTTCACAGAATAAGTCTCCAGACTCAGTGAAGGGGAAAATATCCAATCTTGATCCTGTAGTATACATCAGTATATTTGTATCCCATCATTAAATCTGAGATTATCTTAGTCCCTGAAAATGGAGACGGGGGTACAATTTTAAAGGCTTTGGCCACTAGTTTTTAGCTTGTTTGAAGTCCTTTCCATTCCACACTAATATAGGAGTGTAGGTGAAAGCCTGTGTGTTGTTCCTGATTGCATGTGCCTCTCTAAATTTTAATCACCTTATTGACACTGTCCTCTTCTTCTTGCCTCTTCTCATAATGTGAAAATTCATCAAATATAGAGGTGGTATGTTTGTAGCTAGCTATTATTTGGAGAACTTGCCAAGCTTTTCCAGGGGGACCACCTGTCGCTGAAATTATGGGTTTATTAAGCTGTGCATGTCCTGTTTAAACAACATATGGGTGAGTGGGATGGCCCAAGACAATTCTATCTTGCACCTCTTTTTTTATTTGCATTATGTGCTCTTTTTGGGCCTAGTTTTTAAAAGTACCATTCTGTCTGCCACTGCAGTGCCACTCCTAGATGGCCCAGGTGTTTGTGTCGCCCACTTGTGTGTCGCTTAGCTTAGTCATCCAGCAACCTCGGTGCGCCTCTTTTTTTTCTTTGCATTATGTGCTCGTTGGGGCATAGTTTTTAAAACTGCCATCCTGTCTGCCACTGCAGTGCCACTCCTAGATGGGCCAGGTGTTTGTGCCGCCCACTTGTGTCGCTTAGCTTAGTCATCCAGCGACCTCAGTGCAACCTTTTGGCCTAAAAACCATGTTTGAGGTGTGAGTTGTTCAGAATAGACTGGAAATGAGTGGAAATGAATGTTATAGAGGTTAATAATACCATAGAATCAAAATTACCCCCAAATTCTGTGATTTTAGCTGTTTTTATGTTTTGTTTTGTTTTCAAAAATCATCCAGATCCAAAACCAAAACCCGAAAGGGTGATTTTGGCAAAACCAATACAGATCCAAAACACGAGCGGGGATCCAGATCCAAAACCAAAACACAAAACCCGAAAAATGTCCACCGCACATCTCTAAAAAATGCTACAACACTGAATTGTTATATAATACATTTCTGATGAATGGAAACATCTGTGTAATAAAGGAATTTATATTTATGGTAATACAATACTGAGAAACTTCAAAGCCCACTGAGCCAATTCATCCACAGTGTTCCATTGATTCATAATACTCTTGCTGTATCCACACAGGATTATCAGTGTATTACATATTAACCATTGTGAATGGTGTTTAACCAATGGGGAAGAATTCTTCAACTTATTAGTTAACTAGCACCACAACCGAAGTGGAATAGCAATAGTTCAAGGAGGAGGCTGAAACAAATGGACATAAGGCGCAACAGTAAATTCATTTATTGATACAATCAATATTAGAAGAAATCATTGATGCACACAGCATATTTTATGTCACTTTTATCTTACTTTCTCACCATTATCTCTTTCTTAAATACTTCACAGGTTTTAATAATTTTTTAATAAAGAAATAAAAGTAATTTTTTATGTTTAGGTACATCACACCAAGACAAATCTTTCTCTGCTTGTCATTTGTTTATTATCATTTGTCTCATAAAAAATAAAAACCGGCAGGGAAACAGAGAAATACTGAGAGTCGACGTGTAGATATAGGAAGATTTATTAAGCAATGTGATTAAAACATATGTATAATATAAAATAATACAATGATATCACTAATTAATATGATAAAAAATGTGTAAACGGTTACCCAAATAAATTGACTATATAGTCTATATGACCAATACTAAAACTGAAATAGCGGCAATGGTACGGATGAGCAGATATAGATGTTTAGAATAGATCCTTCATAAGGATAATACTGTCCATAGTCACATTAAGAGGGCATGAATCAGCCTTCCACTGTTGGTAATGTACAGGTGTGCTCAGCGGTACAGCACAACCTTCCTCTCCGTACAGCTACGTGGTGGGCATTGCAGGACACACCAACTGAGGACGCTCTGTTGTACCAGCCCACGGGAGAGGTAATTCTTCTTGCTCAAATTCATTAAACTTCATTAAACAGCACAGGGAGTTTTCTATTTACCTTCGGGACTGCAACACCTGTACATTGCCAACAGTGGAAGGCTGATTCATGCCCTCTTAATGTGACTATGGACAGTATCCTTATGAAGGATCTATTCTAAACATCTATATCTGCTCATCCGTACCATTGCCGCTATTTCAGTTTTAGTATTGGTCATATAGACTATATAGTCAATTCACTTGGATAACCGGTTACACGTTTTTTATTGTATTAATTAGTGATATCATTGTATTATTTTATATTATACATATGTTTTAATCACATTGTTTATTAAATCTTCCTATATCTACACATCGGCTCTCAGTATTTCTCTGTTTCCCTGCTACATTGCGCAGCCGTTTTTTATTTTTTATTTATTCTTTATCTCTAAGCATATACACTGTATTTATACGGCAGGGCATTATATCAGGGGAATCTAATTACATTGATTGCTAATCCCAGAGGAGCTGTAAAGCAGTTGTTTGTTTTTGGTTATCGTTTGTCTCGTGGTAGCCCACCCCATGTTCGAACAATTGAACTAATTGACACTATAATAAAATACAAGATCCTCTCTTTTTTCAGTCTTCTGATATAGGCAAGCATCCTGTGCTATTGGCATTTCCCATAATTCAGCATTCTCTACCTGCCGCCCAAGAAGGTTAGGGGAAATGTGTCACCCTAGTTTTCATGGAGAGGTGAGCCAAGGGTCTGTGTGTCTGTGTGTCACCATGCAGGCTACCTAGCCTCATAGCCCCTTCTTCTATTGGCCAGCTGCAAAATCTGAGGCCTACTCAGCTGGCCTTCTGCATGGAACATAGCAACCGAGAGTTGTGATGTTGGATCCCAGCTTGCAACATCGGTCGCAGTGCTGGGGATCGCAGCTACATGTAGTAGGTTTCTCTTTTATTGAGACGTCTCCTACATGCGCCTCTAGAAATCGGTCAGAAATTCAATGCTGCTTGCATGCAGCATTGAACTTCTTGCTATCTCTGAATCAGGCCCATAGACCCTTGACTTCCCTAGTTAAGAATAGTTAAGCTTAAAGAGCATGATGATACAATTCATTATTGAATAATGCTGTCATTTGGGTTATTATGCTGCAGGTATGGTGCCATGATGATGCGAATCACATGACCCTCCCTGTATTGCACTCGGTCCTTCCCTTCACTATGGAGATGAGACTACAATAGCTGAAAAGTAAGGGCTACAGTCAAACTTCTCCCAAACCGAAGACTTAATCCACAAATAAGTAATTTGATCTTGAATAGGAACTGCTAACCGATGTTCAATCAGATGAATGTTTGAAGAAATTGATCACACAACAAGATCCTGTGTGAACATATTTGCTGCTCCACAGTTTTTTTTCTCGCATTTGGGACTCTATATCTTCCTTGCGTGCACTATGCATCTGTACGCAACTGAACAAACGCTGTAAACATGCCAGTCTGAAATAATCCTTAGACTATTTTGCAATGCAATTACATAAATTATTGATATTAGGCATTTAGGAAGAACATTCTGAAACCATTAGTTGCTGGTTACACATATTGTAAAACTACAGTAATTTAATGTTCCCAATTATGTTAAATTCAATTTTGGTGGTACACAATAATAGTGCATGCTGCTTTCAAAATAAACAAATAAAAGGCTCTGCAGCTCGCATACATCAGATGAGCAAGTAAAACAGAATCAATAGAATACATTTTTCTATGTTTAATACAATTTTGATACATTTAAAGTTGCATGGAATCTTTATTTCAGACGCGTACAGTATATCAATTGTCATTTGCAGAAAAGCAAAATATATTGATAAAACTGATACTTGGGGCAAACAACAACATCAAAGGACTTGTATAAGACTACCAAGTAAGAATTCATAGGTTTTTCTCCAATATGTATTTTAATGGTCTGGACTTTGGTCTCCAATTATAGCTTTCTGGCAAACAGGCTCTCCTATAGACCTGACTGTGAACGCTTCTACTGAAAGAGCAGCAGTTAGATGCAGGCATTATTTTCATTACAAAGTAAATAAAGTGTATGTTACCTGGAGACAAACAATTTAAAAAGCATACACCAAATTGATGAAAATTAATATTGCCTTCAAAGCACATACTAAACAGACATAAACTGGTTATTCAACTAGATGTTATTTTGTGAAATAAATATAATGGCATGGAATGATGGCGGAGAACAATTCTGCTCTATCCTTTATTTCAATTACTGAGCACAGCATGGCTCCTTCGTCTATCTGTAGCAATAAAATAATGAGGAGTTCTCCTTGGTACCTGCCTGCTGCCCAGAGCCCTCTTTCTTGATTAGCACTAATTTGGTATATCATCTAGAAGCAATTACGGCACCTTGCACACTTGTTACTCTATGGTCATTCACTTTCTGCTGTTTAACGGTAAGTGATAAAAAAAGGAGAATTAAAATGAAAAGTATGGTAATTGATATTCATGACAACAGTGCTGTTTTTAAATATCTGGTTATTAAATCTAGATTCCTCCACTTAATTAGAATGACTATTTCTTCATAATCGAACCTGTGAATAAAAAGCATGTATTTCTTGAAAAGTTAACAAGGTCTACACGTATTCAGTGTATTGTTTGTTTCTAATCAGAAATGATCACATTTATTTGTAGAGATGAGCAGGTCCGGGAACTGGAAACACCGAATTTTTACAATCCGTGTCCGACTTGGGGTTTCCCGCCTGACTCGGATCCCAAAATGAGGCAAAAAGTCATCCTCCTGATGGCGGATTCTCGTGGGTTTTGTATTCTATAAAGGTCGCACCATCTTCACTCCGGCTGTGGAGCTTGTATTGAATTGACTTGTCAATGCGATGTCCATCTAGGGGTGCTGTGTTGTCCATCCAGGGGTGCTACTGGTACTCTCTCCCTCCGTAAAGGGGTGCTGTATCCTTTAGGGGTAATCTCTTTATCCATAAAGAGGTGCTGGGGTACTACATCCTCCAGGGGTAATCTCTACATCCATAAAGGGGTGCTGTGTCCTCCAAGGGTACTCTCTCAATCTATAAATAGATTCTGTGGCCTTCAGGGGTGCTCTGTAAATCTAGGAGTGTTCATCCCCAGTTTTTTTAAACAAAATAAAAGATAAAAATCTAGTTTACAAAAACATATTTATTTTTGTGCTATACCTAAGATGGAGCCTCCGTTATCTTGGCTGTTTCTCCACTTAAACAGAGGTTTAGTCGCACCTAGGCGATAGCTTAGGTTGCTGAGTTTAATCACGGACAGGTGCGTTGAGGCACGGCAATACACATCTCCACCATGTGCAATACACATCTCCACCACTGGGCGGCTAATGCTCCACTAATCCAGTTCTTTATAGTGAATAGTGGCAGATTGATATACAAGCTCTGGCAAATGGTCAGTGATGAATGTAAGTACTGCATACTGTACAAACAGACCAATGGTCAGAGAGAGTAAAGAAAAAAAGTTTATAGAGACGCAAACGAACATGTTAAAACACTTCTCCTTTGCCGTGTTAGTGTATACACACTCATATGCAACAAATGTGTTAATAAAGCAATACTGTAGTTTATACAGACGCAAATCATGATATACTGTAGAACGTGTTATAAACTATGGTCCATTAACGATAGGAATACAGTATGATGAAGCGTCCAATATGACATTGATATTACACTGGATGTGTGTTGTTTTCTCATTACAATATCCCAAGGGCCGCACCCTTGTGCTCTCTCTCTCTCTCTCTCTCTCTCTATATATATATATATATATATATATGTACATATTGTCATAGAAATAAAAATGAGATATGCCAGGATCAGATAAAAAGCATATGTAGTTTATTTACACCTCAGCCCAGGTGGGCTGCACCTGGTTACATGTGCTTACAGTTTATATAGCATGCAATACACAATACATCAGAAGTGGTTACGTGACAGAGAATACAATCTATCTTTATTACTGACATCTAGATACTATACATATTCTTAATTATAAGCATGCAAAGACCTCCGGGTGGGCATATAGGGGCCATAAGTTAGGATGAGAGCACTATCCGCCACTCCTGGCCTCACAATGCCCGGAAAAGAGGCCCTTTTTAGAAAGTACACTAACAGAAACAGCTGCAGGGAGGGAGAAGAACGCTTTATATACTGTTCAGAATACATGTTTCCTGTAAACAGATAACATCGATACACAAAGTTTAACCCTATAAGCATTCAGTACCATCATGCGGGGTCCAGATTTCTCTGCCAATATATACAAGGCCACAAAACAAACGGCACTCAGAGGCAGCAAAGAGTTTCAGTCAACGTTTCAGGGAGTTAAACCCCGTCATCAGGACCAATACAGCAGTAGCGTACAATACAGCTGTAGTGAAATACAACACTTACCCATATAAATACCACCAAAGACAATCAGCTGCCGCTGCTTGTGCCCATCGATCAGCATCCTGCTCCCGAGCCAACTTCCTCCACAGTAGTTCCGGTCACTGCACTGCCTGTTGTCATAAGAATCCAGAAGTGTGTTCCACTGAGCCAGCACAGTGCATTCCAGGATCTCCATAAGCGAAATCATTGCCACAGAAGGGGAGCTGTAAAGGGTACATACAATCACAGTCATATAGCATTATAAAAAGCATACATATACACAAATAAATACACAAAAAGAAAAGCACAGAAATTGTAAATAGAAATACATGTTCCAAAAGGGGAAGAGAAGGATCAGAAAAGTATCCAATACAAGACAGCAGAACAACAGCTAGGGGTGGCTCCAGGTAAATTAGCTCTCAATCTGGGTATATCGGCTAGGTGCCATTATCATGTGGCATTATATTATATGACCCGGAAGGGCTATTATTATTAGTAGTAGTAGTAGTAGTACTGGAGATGGGTCTGGGGTGCGGTTCCCCCTAGTGATGTGCACCGGAAATTTTTCGGGTTTTGTGTTTTGGTTTTGGATTCGGGTCCGCGGCCGTGTTTTGGATTCGGACGTGTTTTGGCAAAACCTCCCTGAAAATTTTTTGTCGAATTCGGGTGTGTTTTGGATTCGGGTGTTTTTTTACAAAAAACCCTCAAAAACAGCTTAAATCATAGAATTTGGGGGTCATTTTGATCCCATAGTATTATTAACCTCAATAACCATAATTTCCACTCATTTTCAGTCTATTCTGAACACCTCACAATATTATTTTTAGTCCTAAAATTTGCACCGAGGTCGCTGGATGGCTAAGCTAAGCGACACAAGTGGCCGACACAAACACCTGGCCCATCTAGGAGTGGCACTGCAGTGTCAGGCAGGATGGCACTTCAAAAAAATTGTCCCCAAACAGCACATGATGCAAAGAAAAAAAGAGGCGCACCAAGGTCGCTGTGTGACTAAGCTAAGCGACACAAGTGGCCGACACAAACACCTGGCCCATCTAGGAGTGGCACTGCAGTGTCAGACAGGATGGCACTTCAAAAAAATTGTCCCCAAACAGCACATGATGCAAAGAAAAAAAGAGGCACACCAAGGTCGCTGTGTGACTAAGCTAAGCGACACAAGTGGCCGACACAAACACCTGGCCCATCTAGGAGTGGCACTGCAGTGTCAGGCAGGATGGCACTTCAAAAAAATTGTCCCCAAATAGCACATGATGCAAAGAAAAATGAAAGAAAAAAGAGGTGCAACCCTTATGTTGTATAAACAGGACATGCACACTTTAACGAACTCATTATTTCAGCGACAGGGTCTGCCACACGACTGTGACTGAAATGACTGGTTGGTTTGGGCCCCCACCAAAAAAGCAATCAATCTCTCCTTGCACAAACTGGCTCTACAGAGGCAAGATGTCCACCTCATCATCATCCTCCGATTCCTCACCCCTTTCACTGTGTACATCCCCCTCCTCACAGATTATTAATTCGTCCCCACTGGAATCCACCATCTCAGGTCCCTGTGTACTTTCTGGAGGCAATTGCTGGTGAATGTCTCCACGGAGGAATTGATTATAATTCATTTTGATGAACATCATCTCCACATTTTCTGGAAGTAACCTCGTACGCCGATTGCTGACATGGTGAGCGGCAGCACTAAACACTCTTTCGGAGTACACACTGGAGGGGGGGCAACTTAGGTAAAATAAAGCCAGTTTCTGCAAGGGCCTCCAAATTGCCTCTCTTTCCTGCCAGTATACGTACGGACTGTCTGACGTGCCTACTTGGATGCGGTCACTCATATAATCCTCCACCATTCTTTCAATGGTGACAGAATCATATGCAGTGACAGTAGACGACATGTCAGTAATCGTTGGCAGGTCCTTCAGTCCGGACCAGATGTCAGCACTCGCTCCAGACTGCCCTGCATCACCGCCAGCAGGTGGGCTCGGAATTCTTAGCCTTTTCCTCGCACCCCCAGTTGCGGGAGAATGTGAAGGAGGAGCTGTTGACGGGTCACATTCCGCTTGACTTGACAATTTTCTCACCAGCAGGTCTTTGAACCTCTGCAGACTTGTGTCTGTCGGAAAGAGAGATACAACGTAGATTTTAAATCTAGGATCGAGCACGGTGGCCAAAATGTAGTGCTCTGATTTCAACAGATTGACCACCCGTGAATCCTGGTTAAGCGAATTAAGGGCTCCATCCACAAGTCCCACATGCCTAGCAGAATCGCTCTGTTTTAGCTCCTCCTTCAATGTCTCCAGCTTCTTCTGCAAAAGCCTGATGAGGGGAATGACCTTACTCAGGCTGGCAGTGTCTGAACTGACTTCACGTGTGGCAAGTTCAAAGGGTTGCAGAACCTTGCACAACGTTGAAATCATTCTCCACTGCGCTTGAGTCAGGTGCATTCCCCCTCCTTTGCCTATATCGTGGGCAGATGTATAGGCTTGAATGGCCTTTTGCTGCTCCTCCATCCTCTGAAGCATATAGAGGGTTGAATTCCACCTCGTTACCACCTCTTGCTTCAGATGATGGCAGGGCAGGTTCAGGAGTGTTTGGTGGTGCTCCAGTCTTTGGCACGCGGTGGCTGAATGCCGAAAGTGCCCCGCAATTCTTCGGGCCACCGACAGCATCTCTTGCACGCCCCTGTTGTTTTTTAAATAATTCTGCACCACCAAATTCAATGTATGTGCAAAACATGGGACGTGCTGGAATTTGCCCAGATGTAATGCATGCACAATATTGCTGACGTTGTCCGATGTCACAAATCCCCAGGAGAGTCCAATTGGGGTAAGCCATTCTGCGATGATGTTCCTCAGTTTCCGTAAGAGGTTGTCAGCTGTGTGCCTCTTATGGAAAGCGGTGATACAAAGCGTAGCCTGCCTAGGAATGAGTTGGCATTTGCGAGATGCTGCTACTGGTGCAGCCGCTGCTGTTCTTGCTGCGGGAGGCAATACATCTACCCAGTGGGCTGTCACAGTCATATAGTCCTGAGTCTGCCCTGCTCCACTTGTCCACATGTCCGTGGTTAAGTGGACATTGGGTACAACTGCATTTTTTAGGACACTGGTGACTCTTTTTCTGAGGTCTGTGTACATTTTCGGTATCGCCTGCCTAGAGAAATGGAACCGAGATGGTATTTGGTACCGGGGACACAGTACCTCAATGAAGTCTCTAGTTGCCTCTGAATTAACGGTGGATACCGGAACCACGTTTCTCACCACCCAGGCTGACAAGACCTGAGTTATCCGCTTTGCAGCAGGATGACTGCTGTGATATTTCATCTTCCTTGCAAAGGACTGTTGGACAGTCAATTGCTTACTGGAAGTAGTACAAGTGGTCTTCCGACTTCCCCTCTGGGATGCCGATCGACTCCCAGCAGCAACAACAGCAGCGCCAGCAGCAGTAGGCGTTATACTCAAGGATGCATCGGAGGAATCCCAGGCAGGAGAGGACTCGTCAGACTTGCCAGTGACATGGCCTGCAGGACTATTGGCTTTCCTGTGTAAGGTGGAAATTGACACTGAGGGAGTTGGTGGTGTGGTTTGCAGGATCTTGGTTACAAGAGGAAGGGATTTAGTGGTCAGTGGACTGCTTCCGCTGTCATCCAAAGTTTTTGAACTTGTCACTGACTTCTGATGAATGCGGTCCAGGTGACGTATAAGGGAGGATGTTCCTAGGTGGTTAACGTCCTTACCCCTACTTATTACTGCTTGACAAAGGCAACACACGGCTTGACACCTGTTGTCCGCATTTGTGTTGAAATAATTCCACACCGAAGAGGTGATTTTTTTTTTGTATTTTGACCAGGCATGTCAATGGCCATATTCGTCCCACGGACAACAGGTGTCTCCCCGGGTGCCTGACTTAAACAAACCACCTCGCCATCAGAATCCTCCTTGTCAATTTCCTCCCCAGCGCCAGCAACACCCATATCCTCATCCTGGTGTACTTCAACAGTGACATCTTCAATTTGACTATCAGGAACTGGACTGCGGGTGCTCCTTCCAGCACCTGCAGGGTGCGTGCAAATGATGGAAGGCGCAAGCTCTTCCCGTCCAGTGTTGGGAAGGTCAGGCATCGCAACCAACACAATAGGACTCTCCTTGGGGATTTGTGATTTAGAAGAACGCACAGTTCTTTGCTGTGCTTTTGCCAGCTTAAGTCTTTTCATTTTTCTAGCGAGAGGATGAGTGCTTCCATCCTCATGTGAATCTGAACCACTAGCCATGAACATAGGCCAGGGCCTCAGCCGTTCCTTGCCACTCCGTGTCGTAAATGGCATATTGGCAAGTTTACGCTTCTCATCAGACGCTTTCAATTTTGATTTTTGGGTAATTTTACTGGACTTTTGTTTTTTGGATTTTACATGCTCTCTACTATGACATTGGGCATCGGCCTTGGCAGACGACGTTGATGGCATTTCATCATCTCGGCCATGACTAGTGGCAGCAGCTTCAGCACGAGGTGGAAGTGGATCTTGATCTTTCCCTATTTTACCCTCCACATTTTTGTTCTCCATTTTTTAATGTGTGGAATTATATGCCAGTATCAATAGCAATGGCCTACTACTATATATACTGCGCACAACTGAAATGCACCACAGGTATGGATAGATAGTATACTTGACGACACAGAGGTAGGTAGAGCAGTGGCCTTCCGTACCGTACTGCTATATATACTGGTGGTCACTGTCAGCAAAACTCTGCACTGTACTCCTATATAATATACTGGTGGTCCCCAGTGCCCACAATAAAGCAGTGTGAGCACAGATATATGCAGCACACTGAGCACAGATATGGAGTGTTTTTCAGGCAGACAACGTATACTGGTGGTCACTGGTAAGCAAAACTCTGCACTGTACTCCTCCTATATAATACAGCTGCTCCCCAGTCCCCACAATAAAGCAGTGTGAGCACAGATATATGCAGCACACTGAGCACAGATATGGAGTGTTTTTCAGGCAGACAACGTATACTGGTGGTCACTGGTCAGCAAAACTCTGCACTGTACTCCTCCTATATAATACAACTGCTCCCCAGTCCCCACAATTAAGCAGTGTGAGCACAGATATATGCAGCACACTGAGCACAGATATGGAGTGTTTTTCAGGCAGACAAAATATACTGGTGGTCACTGGTCAGCAAAACTCTGCACTGTACTCCTCCTATATAATACAGCTGCTCCCCAGTCCCCACAATTAAGCAGTGTGAGCACAGATATATGCAGCACACTGAGCACAGATATGGAGTGTTTTTCAGGCAGACAACGTATACTGGTTGTCACTGGTCAGCAAAACTCTGCACTGTACTCCTCCTATATAATACAGCTGCTCCCCAGTCCCCACAATTAAGCAATAAGCAGCACAAATATTATTAATAAACGGAGAGGACGCTAGCCACGTCCGCTCCCTAACATTTCCAATGCACGAGTGAAAATGGCGGCGACGCGCGGCTGCTTATATAGAATCCAAATCTCGCGAAAATCCGACAGCGGGATGATGACGTTCGGGCGCGCTCGGATTAACCGAGCCATACGGGAGAATCCGAGTATGCCTCGGACCCGTGTAAAATGGGTGAAGTTCGGGGGGGTTCGGTTTCCGAGGAACCGAACCCGCTCATCACTAGTTCCCCCTGATTGGTGTGGCCGGGCTACTGTGGGGTAGCACACTATAATATTTATTTAACATCCCCTTTAACACTTTTATTAATCATTTAGGTCTTTTAATTACACCCTCACTAGTGTATCACTTTTTCATATAGATTTTGCTTTCCCTTTAATTAACACATACTAACACTTTACCCTCTCACATGTGTGCTGCTCTAGGGTGACTGGACTGTGCCGGTTTGTGGGGTTCTGCACCCCAGGCCCAGATATAGTATTAGGATTAGGACCACCAGCATCAGAGGAGCCTTGTCGAGGCCTAGTGGCTTTGCCATATTTCTGCAGATATATGTAAATAAGACCTCTGGAGTTCTATTATATATAGGTTTTCAAGTCATGTTACCAGTATAGTTTGGTGTGCTGGGGTGTACCAGGGGTTAATCCCCATCCTGTCTCTTGCTTAGAATTACCCCTCCCTTTCAAGCACCTGAAGTATATTGTGAGATTGATATGAGCAACTTGCACTCTGTTTTGACAGTTTTGATGTCTTCAGTATTAATCTACAATGTAGAAAATAATTAAAATAAATAAAAACCATTGAATGAGAAGGTGTGTCCAAACGCTGGTGAGGAGGAGACGCTGAGCACTGGTGACGACAGGAGGCGAGTGAGCCGAAGACCAGAAGTAAGCAGAGGAGGCAGAAGTCTGGGCCGGGCAGAACGGGCAGAGCTGCGGAGCGTGCAGCAAGAGGATTGCTGCTGCCACCGGTGTGTGAGTGAGAGTGAGTGTAGGTGAGTGTTGGGCCGCTGCTACTGGAGTGAATAAGTGTGATTAAATGTGCGTGTGCATGTGTGTAGAAGTAGTAAGTGTGTGAGGAGACTGTGCTGCTACAGACTGAGTGTGTGAGGGGGAGAGTAAGTGCGAGGCTGCTGTGAGTGAGAGAGTGCTGCTGCTGCTGCAGACACAGTTGGTGAGGGTCAGGGCCGGTTCTACCCCTTGTGGCACCCAGTGCAAGAGTTTCCACTGGCGCCCCCCCCCCCGGTGGCAAAACAGTTAGTGTGCGGGGGAAAGGGGCGTGGCTTCATAGGGGAGGGGCATGGCCAGTTATGCTCCCAGTATCTGTGCCCCCCAGTTGATTTGCCCCTGTAGATATGCCCCCTCTTTATTTGCCCCCAGTAGTTGTGTCCCCTCTTTATTTGCCCCCAGTATTTGTGCCTCCTCTTTATTTACCCCCAGTAGTTGTGCCCCCTCTTTATTTGCCCCCCGTATTTGTGCCTCCTCTTTATTTGCCCCCAGTAGTTGTGCCCCCTCTTTATTTGCCCCCAGTATTTGTGCCTCCTCTTTATTTGCCCCCAGTAGTTGTGCCCCCTCTTTATTTGCCCCCTGTCGCTGTGCCCCCTATCGCCGCTTACACACACAAAATAATAAAAACAATACTTACCACTGCCCCGCTCCTGCTTCCCGACTGCTTCTTCTGCTGCTGCTGCTGCTCCGTCAGTCTGGCCGCCCGCTCCTCTCTATGGGAGAGACGTCATGACGTCTCTCCCATAGCGCCGCACAGACACTAGAGGTCAATAACGACCTCTAGTGTCTGTGCCTGGAGCCGGCTGCAGCGGACGCCCACACAGCCCACGGTGTCTGCTGCAGCCGTGGAACGGGGAGCAGGGTGCGGGCAGGCGGCGGTGCCTGCGGGGTGACTGCGGCCACGCCCACAGGCCGCAGCGCCCCGGGCAAAGGCACTGCTTGCCCGCACCAAGATCCGCTCCTGGTGAGGGTTGCTGCTGCTGGGGTGAGTAAGAGGGGGTGAGTAAGTGTGTGAGGGCTGCTGCTGCAGACACAGCCTGCGTGTGAAGGGACTGGGACTGCGAACTGAGGACGACTGCGAACTGAGGACGAAGTTGGTGACGGAAGTTGGGTGCAGCAAGTGAGAAGGAGGTGCGTAACAACTGCAAGGAGGAGTAGCGGAGTCGCAGGAGAGGGCCCACTCAGATAAGTATTGATTACCTACTTCTTTGTGTAATTTATTGAATAGGCTATTTCTGCTGTGTTGTGAATATTGGTTTACCTAGAAACTAGGGTGGCCAATCCCGGGATCAGGATTGGCGGGATCCCGGGATTTAGGCCTAAAAATGGCCGTGATTCAATCCCGGGATTGGAGCTTCCAATCCCGTGGATTTCGGGATTAGAAAGCACCCTTTTATTTTCAATGCTGGGCAGCGTTGAGCATCCTGAGGAGGCTCAGACGCTGCCCAGCTCCCTCCTCCCCGCTCCCCCTGCCCCATACTGTGTGCACTGTGCAGAGTGACGTGAAGTCAAAGGTCACGCTGTACAGTCTGACACCAGCCATCTGCGCTGCCGGTACCGCACCTCACAGCCTGCAGCGTGAACCCGCCCAGACTTCCAGAGGATGGTGAGTAGTTCTGTGGGCTGGGCGTGTCCAGGAATGGGGGGGCATTGAAGATTTTAATTTTAAAAATCTTCAACTCAATCCCGGGTATCCCGGGAATCCCGGAATTGATCATTTTTCAATCCTGATACCCGGGATTGGCCTCCCTACTAGAAACTATGGGTCATGCAGTGAGAATAGTAAAGATGATGATAGTAAACTAAATGGGGGTGGAGATACAGGGAGGGAAAGAGCAGCTGGCAAGGGTACTTACATGGGTACTAAAAATCGTAGTAACAACAATGATATTGCCAAAATATTAACTAACAACAATTGTGGTTCATCATTACAGCATATTGAAATTGATGTAAGTAGCAAAAGGGATAAGTATGTAAGTAACATAAAGGAAAATACTTATGATGGGCTGGAGAGTTTAGAAGGACTAAATGGGTGGATCAAAAGGAATAGTAAGTATGATGGGGGAGAAGAGGGAGTGAGGAGAAGAACTGTCAGTAAGAGTAACTCTAGGGAGGCACTTGTAAACCATGATAGGATACCATAAAATAAAACAAATGGACAAGGGAAACACTAAGCTAAAATGTATGCTTGCGAACGCAAGAAGCCTAGCAGGTAAAATGGGGGTAAAATTGGAATTGTTAGCAACAAAGGCTCAGTATGATATTATAGGTATTACGAAAACATGGTGGGATGACTCTCACGATTGGGTTGCAAACTTGGAGGGGTATTCTCTTTTCAGAAGGGACAGGGCTAACAAAGAGGAGGTGTGTCTTTATGTTAAACCATCTCTTAAACCATACTTAAAGGAGGTTATTTACAAGGGGACTGGAGATAATGTGGAGTCACTATGGGTTGAAATCTCAAGTGGGGGTATTGATACAACAAAACTAGCCATAGGTACATGCTACAAACAGCCGGATATTAGCATACATGAGTAAGAACAACTCTTGTGGCAAATTGAAAAGGCTGTGGGATTGGCAGACATCCTAGTGATTGGGGATTTTAATTATCCTGATATAAACTGGAGTAATGATTCATGTGTAAAAGCTAGGGGCAACAGGTTTTTAAATACGTTAAAGGATCACTACTTGTCTCAATTAGTCGAGGACCCAACTAGAGGTAAAACTATTCTGGATCTAGTAATTACTAATAATGTGGACATTATATCAAGCACTAAAGTTGGGGAGACCTTGGGTAACAGTGATCACTATATGATCACATTCGACATCAGTTTGAAGAAACATCACTACAAGGAATCAACCAAAACATTTAACTTTAGGAAGGCTAACTTCAATATGCTGAGAGGTGCACTTAACGACACTGACTGGGAAGATTTGTTTCATGGCAAGAACATTCCGGAAATGTGGGATGCTTTAAAAGGGTTGTTAAATAGCAATATTGAAAAATTCATTCCCATGGGCAGCAAATGCACCAAACTCAAACCGATGTGGCTAAATAAGAAGGTCAAGGGAGAAATGGATAATAAGAAGCGTGCTTTCAAAGCATTTAAATCTAATGGTGCGAAGGAGTCATTTCGGTACTACAAGGAATGCAATAAAAGATGCAAAAAAGCAATAAGAGAAGCTAAAATTTAAAATGAAAACCAAATCGCTATAGAGAGCAAAATCAATCCTAAAAAGTTTTTTTAAATACATAAACAGTAAAAGGTTAAGAAAGGAGAACATATGTCCAATAAAAGATGAATTTGGAGTATTGATAAATGATGACGAAACAAAAGAGGAAATACTGAACAAATATTTTTCATTGGTGTTCACCAGAGAAGTGACAGTGGGAGTAGTACATAACGATAGTTAAAGCAATGATTCCTGGCTAGATACTTGTTTAAGTGAGGAAATAGACCGGGAGAGATTAAGCAAAATTAAGATGAATAAATCACCTGGACCTGATGGACTTCACCCGAGGGTTTTTATGGAGCTTAGGTCACAACTAGTAAGACCTATTTACTTGATTTTCAATAGTTCTATTAGATCAGGCATAGTTCCAATGGATTGGTGTATAGCTGAGATAGTGCCATTATTTTAAAAGGTATCTAAAAATCATCCAGGAAATTACAGACCAGTTAGTTTGTCATCTATAGTGGGGAAATTATTGGAGGGAAATTTTAAGGGATAGCATACAGGAGTATCTGCATGCCACTAAGTTTACTAGCAAGAACCAGCATGGGTTTGTAAGGGACAGATAATGTCAAACTAACTTAGTTATCTTCTATGAGGAAGTGAGCGACAATCTTGACCAAGGAAAAGCAGTGGATGTGGTATACTTAGATTTTGCAAAAGCCTTCGATACAGTGCCTCACAGGAAACTGATCATCAAATTAAAGGAGCTGGGCCTAGGAAAAACTATTTGTACATGGATAAGTAATTGGCTGGATAACAGGGTACATTGGGATGTCCTCCAGCTGGGCACCAGTAGTCAGCGGAATACCACAAGGCACCGTACTTGGGCCACTACTTTTCAACATATTTATCAATGACCTAGAAATTGGCATGGAAAGCACAGTGTCAATCTTTGCAGATGATACTAAATTGTGTAAGGTAATTAATTCAGAAATGGATGTGGAGTCTCTACAGAATGACTTATCTAAACTTGAAATCTGGGCGTCTAAATGGAAAATGGGATTCAATACAGGTTGAGTATCCCTTATCCAAAATGCTTGGGACCAGCAGTATTCTGGATATCGGATTTTTCCGTATTTTGGAATAATCGCATACCATAATGAGATATCATGGTGATGGGACCTAAATCTAAGCACATAATGCATTTATGTTACATATACAGCTTATACACACAGCAGGAAGGTAATTTTAGCCAACATTTTTTTTGTAACTGTGCATTAAACAAAGTGTATCTACATTCACACAATTCATTTATGTTGCATATTCACCTTATACACACAGCAGGAAGGTAATTTAATACAATATTTTTAATAACTGTGTGTATTAAACAAAGCTTGTGTACATTGAGCCATCAAAAAACAAAGGTTTCACTATCCCACTCTCACGCAAAAAAGTCCATATTTCGGAATATTCCGTATTTCGAAATATTTGGATATGGGATACTCAACCTGTATAGAAAAATGCAAAGTTATGCACTTCGGGACTAAAAACAAACTTGCAACCTACATATTAAATGGGGAAAATCTAGGGGTAACAGTACTGGAAAAAGATTTAGGGGTACTCATTGATAATAGGCTAAACAACCATACACAATGTCAAAGGGCAGCAAAGAAGGCAAGTAAGGTGCAAGCATGCATAAAGCGGGGAATTGAGACAAGGGACGAGAGTGTAATCCTGCCACTGTACAAATCATTGGTACGTCCGCACCTGGAATATTGGTGGTCATTCCGAGTTGATCGCTAGCTGTTTTCGGTCGCTGTGAGTGATGAGGCAAAAAAAAGGCAGTTATGCACATGCGGCGCAATGCGCACATGCGACGTACTATTACAATGAACGATGTAGTTTCACACAAGGTCCAGCGAAGCTTTTCAGTCGCACTGCTGGCCGCAGTGATTGACATGAAGTGGGCGTTTCTGGGTGTCAACTGACCGTTTTCAGGGAGTGTTTGAAAAAATGCAGGCGTGCCAGGAAAAAAGCAGTTGTGGCTGGGCGAACGCAGGGCGTGTTTGTGACATCAAAACAGGAACTGAACAGTCTGAAGTGATTGCAAGCGCTGAGTAGGTTTTGAGCTACTCAGAAACTGCACAAAAAATGTTGCTGCCGCTCTGCGATCCCTTCGTTCGCACTTCTGCAAAGCTAACATACACTCCCAGTGGGAGGCGGCCTAGCGTTTGCATGGCTGCTAAAAACTGCTAGCGAGCGATCAACTCGGAATGACCACCATTGTGTTAAATTTTGGGAACCACATTATAAAAAAGATATCGTGAACTCGAAAGGATTCAAAGGCGTGCTACTAAATTGATTAAATAGCTAGAGGGACTGGATTACAAGGAAAGGCTCACTAGGTTGAAACTGTATACACAAGAAAAGAGGCGTCTAAGAGGAGACATTATCAATATCTTCAAATATATAAAGGTAAATTACAAAGTGTTATCAGTGGAATTGTTTATTAAAAGAACTCTGTATAAGACGCGAGGTCACTCGCTGAGGCTAGAGGAGAGAAAATTCCATACACAACGTAGGAAAGGGTTTTTCACTGTTAGGACAATAAGAATCTGGAATTCCCTGCCAGTGAAGGTGGTAATGGAGGACTCTATATCTGCATTTAAAAACGGATTGGATAAATTTCTGACTGAAAGTGATATCAAAGGTTATAGCATTTAAAATATTAATATTTTTTATCTGGGAGGAACATTTTTTACAGTTGGTAACTAAACATAAAACATGACTTCAATTAGATCATTATAATGAACTCGGCTTAAGACAGATTACAGGTTGAACCCGATGGGCATTTTGCCTCTTTTCAACCTCATTAACTACAGTATGTTACTATATAACTAATGTGTGTGTATATATATATATATATATATATATACTGTATATATATTTATTTTTGTGCTATACCCCAGTGAACTATACTATTTAAAAAAAAAAAATTCCGTGACACTGCTAATCAGACTGCAGTGTATCATACATGGTTTTGCCTTGTAAGTGACAGTCCCTTTAAAAAAAAGTCATCCCGCACTGGACTCAGGCAGCATTACATCTTGCCATTGTGTGACACTGTAGGTCAGACATGTCAAACCTGCGGCCCAAGGGTCGCATGCGGTCTGCAGTGCATACTTTTGCGGCCCAAGTTTACTTTATTAAAAAACAATGGAATGTGGCCTGTCACCACCAGATGAGTTACTGTTGAGCTCTGATCGGGCAGAATTCACTGTTCTGCACATGCGCGAAAAAGTTAGTGCTAGAGATGGAAAACTGTCCATGGGAGAGCTGCTGCAAATACCCAGCTACCATTGCAAAGCTCTGCCCCCACCGCATCCTGCCTGCTCAGCACCATTAGCACTGAAGCCCTTTATGTGTGTGTGCCCAACTGCCCTGTGTAGATTGCTAGCTGCCCTAATTGTAGGAGGATACTTCTGGAATCTAGATTGGAAAACATCTCTCAACGAAAAAGGTAAATTAGAGGGGGCTGGCACAGGAGGCACAAAAGACTTGCAGCTGGAGGGGACACAGGGAGCAAAAGTTTATACCAGGGGGCATGTACAGTAGCTGGACTGGAGGATAGAGGGGGGCTGGAAGTGTCACATTTTACTAGCTCACACTGATATGTGTTATACAGGAAAGGGGACCGCACAGTGATATGAGGGGGAATAACACAGCTCCCAGCTCACACTATTAAAGTTGTTTTCTTGCCAACATTTGACATCTATTGGATAATACTTTATTGTTGTTTTTTCTAATAAACCTTTCAAAATTGCATATTAGACTTTTTCTTTTTGTTGCAGCCCACACAAGACTTAGACCTTGATTATTCGGCCCAGTTGGGATTTTGAGTTTGACATGCCTGCTGTAGGGGGTCCATCCCCAGGGGTGCTGCTTTATTCATCCCTGGGTGCTCCTTAAAATTAGGGGTGTGACCTCAGTTTAAAAAAAAAAAATTAAAGCCACAAATAGAATTGAAAAATATATATTTATATAGTTATTTTTCATGCTATACCCCAGTGTACTATAATATTATTTTTCTGTGACACTGCCAGTCAGACCTCAGTGTATAATCATACATGTATTGTGTGACACTGTAGGTAGAAGTGAACTGCAGTGTAATATATAATCTGACTCATACACGTATTGTGTGACACTGTAGGTGAAAGTACACCACACTGTTAGATTATTATTTCTGACTCATACTGTACACATATTGTGTGACACTTTAGATGAAAGTAAACTGCAGTGTAATATACAGTATATTCTGACTCATACACATATTGTGTGACACTGTAGGTGAAAGTAAACTGCAGTGTTAGAATTTTATTTCTGTCTCATACACATATTGTGTGACACTGTAGGTGAAAGTAAACTATAGTGTAATATATATTCTGACTCATACACATATTGTGTGACACTGTAGGTGAAAGTAAACTGCAGTGTTAGAATTTTATTTCTGTCTCATACACATATTGGGGTAAATTTACTAAGGTCCCGATTTTGACCGAGATGCCGTTTTTTCATCAAAGTGTCATCTCGGTAATTTACTAAGCAATAATCACGGCAGTGATGAGGGCATTCGTAATTTTTTGGAAGTCCAACAAAAAAAATACAAATGAATACACCATCGGTCAAAACGCGGCTGTTTAAGTATGAATCTCGGTAATTTACTAAGAAGTGCAAAGCAAAAAAACAAACAAACACTGCCGTGAAAAATGACAACTCGTAAAAAAGTGCTAAAAAAAAACAGACCTGCTTTTTTAATCCATGATTGTATAGGCATGCAGGGATCCATGAGATCCGTGCATGTATATCAGTGGGAAGGGGTGGGAAAGTGGTTATTTTCTTAAAAAAAATTGTGTGGGGTCCCCCCTCCTAAGCATAACCAGCCTCGGGCTCTTTGAGCCGATCCTGGTTGCAGAAATATGGGGAAAAAATTGACAGGGGTTCCCCCATATTTAAGCAACCAGCATTGAAGGGTTAAATGAGGAATCTGCTAATGCTCTAGTTTCACCATGTAACCTACACAGGCACGGACGCCCTTATATGGAGATTCCCCTCGTGATTGGCTCGTGCTATGTGTCCTTCCTGCATATGAGATCCTGTATGCTTTTACTAAACTGCCTAGTAACTGTTAACGAGCCAATGACAATGTAACACATACTGGTTACACCCATGTATCCTGTCCTTTTTAACAAGCTGTTGCCCCCCTAATAAACCAGAGTGATTCTTAACCAACAGCTGCGTGTTTACTCTTTGTGTTAAGAGCTGCTCTCACGGGTACCTAAGAGGTCATCACATCGAGGTGGTTCAGAGACATTATCCTTACAAGCATCGGGCTCTGCGCCTGGTCCTGGTTCCAAAAATACGGGGGACAAAAAGAGTAGGGGTCCCCCGTATTTTTAAAACCAGCACCAGGCTCCACTAGCTGGACAGATAATGCCACAGCCGGGGGTCACTTTTATATAGTGCCCTGCGGCCGTGGCATCAAAAATCCAACTAGTCACCCCTGGCCGGGGTACCCTGGGGGAGTGGGGACCCCTTCAATCAAGGGGTCCCCCCCCTAGCCACCCAAGGGCCAGGGGTGAAGCCCGAGGCTGTCCCCCCCATCCAATGGGCTGCGGATGGGGGGGCTGATAGCCTTTTGTGATAATGAAAATATATTGTTTTTAGTAGCAGTACTACAAGGCCCAGCAAGCCTCCCCCGCATGCTGGTACTTGGAGAACCACAAGTACCAGCATGCGGCGGAAAAACGGGCCCGCTGGTACCTGTAGTACTACTACTAAAAAAATACCCAAAAAAAGACAAGACACACACACCGTGAAAGTAAAGATTTATTACATACATGCACACAAACATACATACATACTTACCTTATGCTCACACGAGGGTCTGTCCTCTTCTCCAGTAGAATCCAAGGGGTACCTGTTGAATAAATTCTACTCACCAGATCCCGGGTCCCAGGGTCCTCGGGGCAACCATTTGTAATCCAGGTACTTGAATAAAATAACAAAACGGAAAGCCGAGCCACGAACTGAAAGGGGCCCCATGTTTTCACATGGGACTCCTTTCCCCAAATGCCAGAAACCCACTCTGACTTCTGTCTAAGTGGGTTTCTTCAGCCAATCAGGGAGCGCCACGTTGTAGCACCCTCCTGATCGGCTGTGTGCTCCTGTACTGTCTGACAGGCGGCACACGGCAGTGTTACAATGCAGCGCCTATGCGCTCCATTGTAACCAATGGTGGGAACTTTCTGCTCAGCGGTGACGTCACTTTAGGTCAACTGCAGGGCAGATGTATGTAATAAATCTTTACTTTCACGGTGTGTGTGTGTCTTGTCTTTTTTTGGGTATTTTTTTAGTAGTAGTACTACAGGTACCAGCGGGCCCGTTTTTCCGCCGCATGCTGGTACTTGTGGTTCTCCAAGTACCAGCATGCGGGGGAGGCTTGCTGGGCCTTGTAGTACTGCTACTAAAAACAATATCTTTTCATTATCACAAAAGGCTATCAGCCCCCCCATCCGCAGCCCATTGGATGGGGGGGGACAGCCTCGGGCTTCACCCCTGGCCCTTGGGTGGCTGGGGGGGGGACCCCTTGATTGAAGGGGTCCCCACTCCCCCAGGGTACCCCGGCCAGGGGTGACTAGTTGGATTTTTGATGCCACGGCCGCAGGGCACTATATAAAAGTGACCCCCGGCTGTGGCATTATCTGTCCAGCTAGTGGAGCCCGGTGCTGGTTTTAAAAATACGGGGGACCCCTACTCTTTTTGTCCCCCGTACTTTTGGAACCAGGACCAGGCGCAGAGCCCGATGCTGGTTGCTTAAATATGGGGGAACCCCTGTCAATTTTTTCCCCATATTTTTGCAACCAGGATCGGCTCAAAGAGCCCGAGGCTGGTTATGCTTAGGAGAGGGGACCCCACGCAATTTTTTTGGGGGATTTTACAGTGTTTAATTTTAAAAAAAAATAAAATTAAACCCAGCACGGATCACACAGATCCGGCCGAGATTCATTGTAAAAAAGTCGGCAGTGTTTTGCTAATCACTGCCGTAAAAATTTAAAAAAAAACACGAATGACATCGACATCGGAACAAAAAACCCGAATACGACAGCTTAGTAAATCCGTCGTAACAAATTCAAAAAGTTGCAGTTTTACACTTTCGATGTCATTCGTGATTATTCTCCCACCAAATCGGGAGAATTACGAATGTTAGTAAATATACCCCATTGTGTGACACTGTAGGTGAAAGTAAACTGCAGTGTAATATATATTCTGACTCATACACATATTGTGTGACACTGTAGGTGAAAGTAAACTACAGTGTTACAATTTTATTTCTGTCTCATATACATATTGTGTGACACTGTAGGTGAAAGTAAACCACAGTGTTAGATTTTTATTGCTGACTCATACACGTATTGTGTGACACTGTAGGTGAAGGTAAACCATAGTGTTAGATTATTTCTGACTCTTACACATATTGTGTGACACTGTTGGTGAAAGTAAACTGCAGTGTTAGATTATTATTTCTGACTCATAAACATATTGTGACACTGTAGGTGGTACATATTTTGTACAAATTGTGGTGTGTGCTGTACTCCACTTTGTTTGTGTTTGTTGATAGATATGGAGGATGAACAATTGAGAGGAGAGCAGGAAGCACATACTAGTGCTGTAGGCCTGCAGATAACCAGGTCTAGTCCATATGAATTGCCCTGTCATGATGAAAAATCAAGAAAGGTGGATGACAGGAGAGAGATCCTAAGTCCGACACCTCCTGACAGAGGCAGTAGCTAACAAAAATGTCTTAGCTGTCAACCATTTGAGGTCCACTAATTATAAAGGTTCAAAGGGGATCTCTTGAAGTGCATCCAATACTACAGAGAGATCCCATGTAGCTACCAGGGGAACATATGGAGGTTGTACACATATGACACCTTGAAAAAAAGGTACGTATAACCGATAGTGTAGCAAGTTTTTGCTGAAACCATAATGATAAAGCAAAAATATGTACTTTCAGAAAGGCAAGGCGTTGTCCTAGATTCAAACCTTTTTGAAGAAAAGCAAGTATTCTTCCTTATACTTTATACATATTTGTATCATAGCACTTAGAAATGCCCCATGTGAAATAGGTATGCCATACTCTATAATACATATATATGTGCTGAAGCAGGCTTGCATGCTTTAAGCATTGCTTAAATTACAGAGGTTTAAAATTCCTTTGCTCTTAAAATAGATGATTCGAGAGCTACACCATCTAAGATCAGTTCAGAACCAGATGTAGACATGGCCCTTGAAATAGAAGATCCATTGCAGAGTAATGTTGGGGGAAAATTGTGGGAAGGGATATTGGGGGAAATATGTGTGGTAAATAAAAGGTCCATTGTACTGCTAGAGCATCCACAAATGCCGCTTGCGGATCCTCTGACCTTGACCTGTATACTGGGACTTTGTGGTTGTGATGTGAGGCCATCTGATCCACATCTGGCCGGCCCCACCTGTCCACCAGTAGTTGGAACACTTCTGGGTGGAGAGCCCATTCGGCCTTGTGCATATCTTGACAACTGAGGAAGTCTGTTCCCAGCTGAGTAGGCCTGGTATGAACACTGTTGATATGGCCGGAAGATGACGTTCAGCCCACTTTAGTATTTTGGCTGCTTCTTGCATTGCCATCTTGCTGAAAGTGCCACCTTGGTGATTGATAAATGCCACTGTTGTGATGTTGTCGGATTGAACTTGCACAGCCCTGCCTTGGAGAATACTGCATGCCAGTGTCAATGCTTTGTATACTGCCCTCAGTTCCAGAACATTGATGTTGAGACTCTGCCAGGCTCCATTTCCCTTGAAACAAGTGTTGCTCAGTTACAGCTCCCCAACCGTAAAGGCTGGCATCTGTAGTGAGAAGCACCCAATTTTGAGATCCAGAAGGGGCGACCCCTGTCTAGGTTGTTGCTCTGGATCTACCAAGTTAATGATAGGCAAACCTACAGAGTCAGAGTTATTATCTGCTGTTTGATTGTATGAGACTGGCCATTCTATTTGGCTGGAATCATCCTTTGTAAAGGCCGAGAGTGAAACTGGGCAAATTCTACCATGTCAAATGCAGATACCATCAGGCCGAGGACTTGCATGGTCGAGTGAATTGACACCTGACCAGGGCCGGCAACAGAAATCATGGGGCCCCGTACATCGATTTCTTTGGGGGTCCCCTCAACTCTCCCCCCCCCCCCCTCCTCGACCCCAATGTCGGAACACAACCTGCAAGCACCCTGTGCACATTATACACATACAGAAACATATAGACTCAAACACACATGTATATATATATATACATATATATATTTGTAGTTTGAATGGCGGCACTCAGAGTCTTCATTAGTAATTAGTGAAAATTGCTTTTATTTCAATGTTTCAGGCATGCGCCCGTCGTCAGGACAGCATAAGAGTTACAAAATAAAAATGACACATATAAATACCCCCACATACCCCCACTTTGATTACCTGACTGGATCCGGGTGCGTCCGCTCATCCGGGCCAGTCAGTGATCACCATATGGAATCACCATAGTAACAATAAACAAAATAAAAAACTAACACATACTTTCAAAAACAAGAGATAAAACCGTTACTTATATGTAACTGACAACAGTGATACGGATTGACATTGTATTATAGAGCCAACTACTAAGCAATACTGCAGTATGCAGTATACTACACCCTATTTTTTTTGCGCTCACCTTTGTAAAGTATGGGAGGGCACAAATTTATAGTTTGCTGGGGGGCGCTGAAAACCTTAGCACTGGCCCTGCACCCAACTATCCACTTGGACAAGTATGCAGTGACTTGCAGGTATAATCCATATATCACCAGGGTATAACACGCCAAGGGGTGACACCAAAATGCAGACTCCTCCTCAGTGACAGGAGCCGGATGCTGCACTGTAATACTACATGCTCGGCAATTAGCGAAACAGTCTCCAGAGGCAGCTCAGCATCTCCGGGATCCCACATCCCACAAAGCAATGCCCCTTTTTGCTGTTGCGCGTCGAAGCATAGTGACGCCCCTTCCTACATACAATGATAAATTAAAGTGTACCTTCCACTCACATGCAGGAGAGAGGCAGCATATGTTGTGGAATTAACCAATATTGAGTCAGTATTGAGCCAATCAATTCACTAGGAACATCATTAGTAAACTGCTGTTTGCTCAGCTGATAAAAATGGAGCTCTTTCATGTTTTTTAATGCTGTTGTGTGAATTATAATAATACATTTATTTTCATAGCACTATACTAGAAGCATTTGACAGACATTAATCAGTTATACCTTAGCATTACAGTTTTCAAGAACCAGAAAAGTAGAAGAAAAGGTTTGCATAAGCTTATTGAAAGTGGAGGATGAGGAGCACTACGGTGTACCAAGGCCCACTGCTATTAAGGAGCCCATAACCATTAGCTTTATTATGAGTCACGCTGACTCATTACACCGCCGCACCACTCAGTTAGCTACCCCTGATTTAAGAGGGCCTGGGAGTGGGAGCGCATAATTTATGGAGGCTGGAAGAAGGGGCAATGGAGGCTTCCCCTGTCATCTCTCCCAGGTTCCTCCTCTCTGCCTCCTGGCTGCCAAGGATTGGATGAGTGCCGAGAGGAAGGCGGTGTTGGAGGGATGATGATGGCAGCCATGCTGATAGGAGAAACAGCACTGCCCCTGTCTGCAGAACCAACCCAGCCAAGTGAGGCTGACATGAAATGGACTCGTTTCGGCACCAGAAGTAAACAAGTTATCCCCTGTCCTGCAGTTTCTCTGCCAGTAAAGCCCCAGGAGTGAGTCCCACTCTGTCCCCAGCCATTGCAGCAGGCTGTGTTCTGTATTGTTGTCACACACATGCACTGTCACATTTGTGAAGGAAAAAGGGACCCCCAGTGGCTCCTGAGACATGATACCACCAGAGACATCAGATCCTCTCTTCCCCAACAGCCCATGCTATAACATCCCTGCCTCTGCTAACCTTCCCGCCTAACTGATAATTCCGTCCGGCTCCAAACAAACTCTGGGGACAACTCTGTCATCACGCACTGCCTCTCCCCAGACTTTAGATCATAAAAGGGATGGGGGAATGGGATAATGCTCTGCACTAGCTAAATGAATTGTATTATCTAAGAGAAAAACCCTGACTAATGTCCGTCAATAAATCATATATCTCCTACTGGATATTTGGGGGTGCTACCAGAGACAAATGGAATTGAACAGAGGAAAAGAGAAAAAGAATGTCTCTTTGTTGGTGCGCATAAGGTAATAAAAAATTAACCTTTATTATATCAATTAAAAAATGTGTAAATGTCCAATCACAAAATAAAGACAATATCAATGCTACAAAATTACACTTATTATGTACAGTGAAAAGAGTGCTTGGACATTTACACATTTTTTAATTGATATAATAAAGGTTAATTTTTAATTATCTTATGTGCGCCAACAAAGAGACATTCTTTTTCTCTTTTCTTCTCCCCAGTCTTTCACTGGCTCTCCCTGGTTGCCCACTGCCTCTACCCAGGTGCCTACTGCCTCTCCTGGTCACCCACTGCCTCTCTGTGTCACCCATTGCCTCTCTGTGTCACCCTTTGCCTTCCCCTGTCACAATATGTCTCTACCTGTCACCCTATGCCTTTCCATCACCCACTATCACCTTGCCACTTGCTGCCTTCCCCTTGTCACCCACTGCCTCTTCCTTTAACTCTTTGTCTCTCCCAGCCTCCTCCACCTGTCAGTACCTGCTTCTCTGGCATCCACAGTCTCTCTCGCTGTAACCCACAGCCTCTCTCACTGTCACCCATCTACCTCTTTCTTTCACCTACTCACTCCTGAGTCACCCACTGCCTCTCCCTGTTTGCCTCTCTCCTTTCATCCACTGCCTCTCTCTGCCACCTTCTCCCTGTCACCCCCTGCCACCCTTTGCCTCCCGCCATCACCCCCTGCCTCTCCATATCTTTCTTGCTCAGTCACCTTCTATATCTCTGTCACCCACTGACTCCCCAGTCATCACCTACCACCCTCTGACTCTCCCCGTTAACTATTGCCTGTGAAATCATCCATCTACCTCTCCCTGCTACCCACTGCCTCTCCCTGTCACCATGTGTCTCTCCCAGCTACCTCTACCTGACACCAGGCGACTCCCCAGTCACCAACTGCCCCTCCGTCAACCACGGCCTCTACCGCTGTTACCCACAGCCTCTGTCGCTGTCACCCACTGATTCTCCCGTCACCCTCTGTATGGCGAAGTAGGAGTGGGCCTACCACATGCCAATTCCACCACTGGTAATCCTGACCATGAACTCTATTTGTGCAGTGAGTTTGTTTGAATTTGGGAGAAGACCGTAAATTACAAGAGAGATGGTAAAGGTAAGCCTGAAGGATGCAGGGGTTGGAGAATTGCTGACGGAATGATAACATAATGATGACATTTTTCAAAGCATGTAATCCAGGATCTCATTTTGTTTTGAAAACAAGATATTCCTTTGAACAATCCTAAATTGGAGTATAAGATTTTAATGCTGTCTTGTTGTCTTTTTTTTTTGGTCCAAATAAAATCAATGTACTATGGCATTGAGTGTACCAGAATGTAGCAAATGGGCTATTAGATAACATTACTGAACTAAATGCATTATAGTAGATCATTTCAATGGTGATCTCATTTATGACAGGGTGCACACAAGCTTTCATATGAAAAAAAAACACCCAAAAACACAGTGTTACTAGAAGCATTTGAAACTCACTGCATAGAAAGGGGCAAAGTAAACTACGGATTGTGCGATATGTTGACATTTCTATAATTTATGGCTGTGGGTGAATGAGGCTGAATCTCTCAGGATTTGCTGCAAAGATGAGCTGCAATATTTTATGAGGTGATTCTCCTGAACAAATAGTCCACGAAACAGAAACCTCATGAATTTTTTAAAGATCTGATAGAAATCTATGAGAACCAAAATAAATAGATGCAATAAGAATGAAGTATGAGCAGCCAGTATCTGCTGTGTCTCTACTTCCCGTTTAATCCCTTAATCCTCTTGCTTTCCAGCTTTAATCCACATGCTTTTTCATGCCCTCACTCCAAGTTATAATGAGTACAATACCATAACACGAAATACTTATGATTATTCAAAGGATGTTTCATTAGAATCAGTGCAGACACACAGTGTTTTAGCTCCATTTAAGGGAAATTTATTTATCTGTACTACATAATTCTTCATGTACAGGTCAAGAGGTCAAAATAAATCGGAAATGGATTTTTCATGTTTACACATAACCATACTGATGTATTCTAAATGTACATCTGCTACATCTGTAACCAGTGCCAGAATGGGGCTAAAAATCATCCCTGGCGTTTAAAGCACACAGGACCACCTGCTGTGGGCTCTATGCACATTATTGTTGCGCACTGATGGGGCACTCCTTAAGGGGCATATTCATCATTGTGGGGCTGGAGATTAGCATCAACAGTACTCAGCGATATTTTCCCAGTTAGTGTTGCAACTTCGCTGCCTCACTCCCTGATATTTAATGGCATGATTTGTGTAATTGTGCTGCGGGAAAGGAGGGGGGGGGGGAGGGGGGAGAGAGTATTTAAATGCACAAAGGGCACTATGGTGCTATTCACTGTAAATGCAGTCAACAAGCTTCAGGACCACTAGAGATGAGCGGGTTCGGTTTCTCTGAAACCGAACCCGCACGAACTTCATGTTTTTTTCACGGGTCCGAGCAGACTCGGATCCTCCCGCCTTGCTCGGTTAACCCGAGCGCGCCCGAACGTCATCATGACGCTGTCGGATTCTCGCGAGACTCGGATTCTATATAAGGAGCCGCGCGTCGCCGCCATTTTCACACGTGCATTGAGATTGATAGGGAGAGGACGTGGCTGGCGTCCTCTCCATTAGAAATTAGATTAGAAGAGAGAGAGAGATTGTGCAGAGTCAGACAGAGTTTACCACAGTGACCAGTGCAGTTGTTGTTAGTTAACTTTTATTTATTTTAATATAATATATCCGTTCTCTGCTATATCCGTTCTCTGCCTGAAAAAAAACGATACACAGCAGCAGCCAGTCACACAGTGTGACTCAGTCTGTGTGCACTCAGCTCAGCCCAGTGTGCTGCACATCAATGTATAAAAGGCAAAGCTTATAATAATTGTGGGGGAGACTGGGGAGCACTGCAGGTTGTTATAGCAGGAGCCCCCAGGAGTACATAATATTATATTAATTTAAAATTAAACAGTGCACACTTTTGCTGCAGGAGTGCCACTGCCAGTGTGACTAGTGGTGACCAGTGCCTGACCACCAGTATAGTAGTATATTGTTGTATGTATTGTATACTATCTCTTTATCAACCAGTCTATATTAGCAGCAGACACAGTACAGTGCGGTAGTTCACGGCTGTGGCTACCTCTGTGTCGGCAGTCGGAACTCGGCAGGCAGTCCGTCCATCCATAATTGTATTACAATATATACCACCTAACCGTGGTATTTTTTTTTCTTTCTTTATACCGTCGTCATAGTGTCATACTAGTTGTTACGAGTATACTACTATCTCTTTATCAACCAGTGTACAGTGCGGTAGTTCACGGCTGTGGCTACCTCTGTGTCGGCAGTCGGCAGGCAGTCCGTCCATCCATAATTGTATTATTATTATAATATATACCACCTAACCGTGGTTTTTTTTTCATTCTTTATACCGTCATAGTGTCATACTAGTTGTTACGAGTATACTACTATCTCTTTATCAACCAGTGTACAGTGCGGTAGTTCACGGCTGTGGCTACCTCTGTGTCGGCAGTCGGCAGGCAGTCCGTCCATCCATAATTGTATTATTATTATAATATATACCACCTAACCGTGGTTTTTTTTTCATTCTTTATACCGTCGTCATAGTGTCATACTAGTTGTTACGAGTATACTACTATCTCTTTATCAACCAGTGTACAGTGCGGTAGTTCACGGCTGTGGCTACCTCTGTGTCGGCAGTCGGCAGGCAGTCCGTCCATCCATAATTGTATTATTATTATAATATATACCACCTAACTGTGGTATTTTTTTTTCTTTCTTTATACCGTCGTCATAGTGTCATACTAGTTGTTACGAGTATACTACTATCTCTTTATCAACCAGTGTACAGTGCGGTACGGTAGTTCACGGCTGTGGCTACCTCTGTGTCGGCAGTCGGCAGGCAGTCCGTCCATCCATAATTGTATTATTATTATAATATATACCACCTAACCGTGGTTTTTTTTTCATTCTTTATACCGTCATAGTGTCATACTAGTTGTTACGAGTATACTACTATCTCTTTATCAACCAGTGTACAGTGCGGTAGTTCACGGCTGTGGCTACCTCTGTGTCGGCAGTCGGCAGGCAGTCCGTCCATCCATAATTGTATTATTATTATAATATATACCACCTAACCGTGGTTTTTTTTTCATTCTTTATACCGTCGTCATAGTGTCATACTAGTTGTTACGAGTATACTACTATCTCTTTATCAACCAGTGTACAGTGCGGTAGTTCACGGCTGTGGCTACCTCTTTGTCGGCAGTCGGCAGGCAGTCCGTCCATCCATAATTGTATTATTATTATAATATATACCACCTAACCGTGGTTTTTTTTTCATTCTTTATACCGTCGTCATAGTGTCATACTAGTTGTTACGAGTATACTACTATCTCTTTATCAACCAGTGTACAGTGCGGTAGTTCACGGCTGTGGCTACCTCTGTGTCGGCAGTCGGCAGGCAGTCCGTCCATCCATAATTGTATTATTATTATAATATATACCACCTAACCGTGGTTTTTTTATACCACCTAACCGTGGCAGTCCGTCCATAATTGTATACTAGTATCCAATCCATCCATCTCCATTGTTTACCTGAGGTGCCTTTTAGTTCTGCCTATAAAATATGGAGAACAAAAAAGTTGAGGTTCCAAAATTAGGGAAAGATCAAGATCCACTTCCACCTCGTGCTGAAGCTGCTGCCACTAGTCATGGCCGAGACGATGAAATGCCAGCAACGTCGTCTGCCAAGGCCGATGCCCAATGTCATAGTACAGAGCATGTCAAATCCAAAACACCAAATATCAGAAAAAAAAGGACTCCAAAACCTAAAATAAAATTGTCGGAGGAGAAGCGTAAACTTGCCAATATGCCATTTACCACACGGAGTGGCAAGGAACGGCTGAGGCCCTGGCCTATGTTCATGGCTAGTGGTTCAGCTTCACATGAGGATGGAAGCACTCAGCCTCTCGCTAGAAAACTGAAAAGACTCAAGCTGGCAAAAGCACCGCAAAGAACTGTGCGTTCTTTGAAATCCCAAATCCACAAGGAGAGTCCAATTGTGTCGTTTGCGATGCCTGACCTTCCCAACACTGGACGTGAAGAGCATGCGCCTTCCACTATTTGCATGCCCCCTGCAAGTGCTGGAAGGAGCACCCGCAGTCCAGTTCCTGATAGTCAGATTGAAGATGTCAGTGTTGAAGTACACCAGGATGAGGAGGATATGGGTGTTGCTGGCGCTGGGGAGGAAATTGACCAGGAGGATTCTGATGGTGAGGTGGTTTGTTTAAGTCAGGCACCCGGGGAGACACCTGTTGTCTGTGGGAGGAATATGGCCGTTGACATGCCAGGTGAAAATACCAAAAAAATCAGCTCTTCGGTGTGGAGGTATTTCACCAGAAATGCGGACAACAGGTGTCAAGCCGTGTGTTCCCTTTGTCAAGCTGTAATAAGTAGGGGTAAGGACGTTAACCACCTCGGAACATCCTCCCTTATACGTCACCTGCAGCGCATTCATAATAAGTCAGTGACAAGTTCAAAAACTTTGGGTGACAGCGGAAGCAGTCCACTGACCAGTAAATCCCTTCCTCTTGTAACCAAGCTCACGCAAACCACCCCACCAACTCCCTCAGTGTCAATTTCCTCCTTCCCCAGGAATGCCAATAGTCCTGCAGGCCATGTCACTGGCAAGTCTGACGAGTCCTCTCCTGCCTGGGATTCCTCCGATGCATCCTTGCGTGTAACGCCTACTGCTGCTGGCGCTGCTGTTGTTGCCGCTGGGAGTCGATGGTCATCCCAGAGGGGAAGTCGTAAGCCCACTTGTACTACTTCCAGTAAGCAATTGACTGTTCAACAGTCCTTTGCGAGGAAGATGAAATATCACAGCAGTCATCCTACTGCAAAGCGGATAACTGAGTCCTTGACAACTATGTTGGTGTTAGACGTGCGTCCGGTATCCGCCGTTAGTTCACAGGGAACTAGACAATTTATTGAGGCAGTGTGCCCCCGTTACCAAATACCATCTAGGTTCCACTTCTCTAGGCAGGCGATACCGAGAATGTACACGGACGTCAGAAAAAGACTCACCAGTGTCCTAAAAAATGCAGTTGTACCCAATGTCCACTTAACCACGGACATGTGGACAAGTGGAGCAGGGCAGGGTCAGGACTATATGACTGTGACAGCCCACTGGGTAGATGTATGGACTCCCGCCGCAAGAACAGCAGCGGCGGCACCAGTAGCAGCATCTCGCAAACGCCAACTCTTTCCTAGGCAGGCTACGCTTTGTATCACCGCTTTCCAGAATACGCACACAGCTGAAAACCTCTTACGGCAACTGAGGAAGATCATCGCGGAATGGCTTACCCCAATTGGACTCTCCTGTGGATTTGTGGCATCGGACAACGCCAGCAATATTGTGTGTGCATTAAATATGGGCAAATTCCAGCACGTCCCATGTTTTGCACATACCTTGAATTTGGTGGTGCAGAATTTTTTAAAAAACGACAGGGGCGTGCAAGAGATGCTGTCGGTGGCCAGAAAAATTGCGGGACACTTTCGGCGTACAGGCACCACGTACAGAAGACTGGAGCACCACCAAAAACTACTGAACCTGCCCTGCCATCATCTGAAGCAAGAAGTGGTAACGAGGTGGAATTCAACCCTCTATATGCTTCAGAGGTTGGAGGAGCAGCAAAAGGCCATTCAAGCCTATACAATTGAGCACGATATAGGAGATGGAATGCACCTGTCTCAAGTGCAGTGGAGAATGATTTCAACGTTGTGCAAGGTTCTGATGCCCTTTGAACTTGCCACACGTGAAGTCAGTTCAGACACTGCCAGCCTGAGTCAGGTCATTCCCCTCATCAGGCTTTTGCAGAAGAAGCTGGAGGCATTGAAGAAGGAGCTAACACGGAGCGATTCCGCTAGGCATGTGGGACTTGTGGATGCAGCCCTTAATTCGCTTAACAAGGATTCACGCGTGGTCAATCTGTTGAAATCAGAGCACTACATTTTGGCCACCGTGCTCGATCCTAGATTTAAAGCCTACCTTGGATCTCTCTTTCCGGCAGACACAGGTCTGCTGGGGTTGAAAGACCTGCTGGTGACAAAATTGTCAAGTCAAGCGGAACGCGACCTGTCAACATCTCCTCCTTCACATTCTCCCGCAACTGGGGGTGCGAGGAAAAGGCTCAGAATTCCGAGCCCACCCGCTGGCGGTGATGCAGGGCAGTCTGGAGCGACTGCTGATGCTGACATCTGGTCCGGACTGAAGGACCTGACAACGATTACGGACATGTCGTCTACTGTCACTGCATATGATTCTCTCAACATTGATAGAATGGTGGAGGATTATATGAGTGACCGCATCCAAGTAGGCACGTCACACAGTCCGTACTTATACTGGCAGGAAAAAGAGGCAATTTGGAGGCCCTTGCACAAACTGGCTTTATTCTACCTAAGTTGCCCTCCCACAAGTGTGTACTCCGAAAGAGTGTTTAGTGCCGCCGCTCACCTTGTCAGCAATCGGCGTACGAGGTTACATCCAGAAAATGTGGAGAAGATGATGTTCATTAAAATGAATTATAATCAATTCCTCCGCGGAGACATTGACCAGCAGCAATTGCCTCCACAAAGTACACAGGGAGCTGAGATGGTGGATTCCAGTGGGGACGAATTGATAATCTGTGAGGAGGGGGATGTACACGGTGATATATCGGAGGGTGAAGATGAGGTGGACATCTTGCCTCTGTAGAGCCAGTTTGTGCAAGGAGAGATTAATTGCTTCTTTTTGGGGGGGGTCCAAACCAACCCGTCATATCAGTCACAGTCGTGTGGCAGACCCTGTCACTGAAATGATGAGTTGGTTAAAGTGTGCATGTCCTGTTTTGTTTATACAACATAAGGGTGGGTGGGAGGGCCCAAGGATAATTCCATCTTGCACCTCTTTTTTCTTTTCTTTTTCTTTGCATCATGTGCTGATTGGGGAGGGTTTTTTGGAAGGGACATCCTGCGTGACACTGCAGTGCCACTCCTAGATGGGCCCGGTGTTTGTGTCGGCCACTAGGGTCGCTAATCTTACTCACACAGCTACCTCATTGCGCCTCTTTTTTTCTTTGCGTCATGTGCTGTTTGGGGAGGGTTTTTTGGAAGGGACATCCTGCGTGACACTGCAGTGCCACTCCTAGATGTGCCCGGTGTTTGTGTCGGCCACTAGGGTCGCTAATCTTACTCACACAGTCAGCTACCTCATTGCGCCTCTTTTTTTCTTTGCGTCATGTGCTGTTTGGGGAGGGTTTTTTGGAAGGGCCATCCTGCGTGACACTGCAGTGCCACTCCTAGATGGGCCCGGTGTTTGTGTCGGCCACTAGGGTCGCTAATCTTACTCACACAGCTACCTCATTGCGCCTCTTTTTTTCTTTGCGTCATGTGCTGTTTGGGGAGGGTTTTTTGGAAGGGACATCCTGCGTGACACTGCAGTGCCACTCCTAGATGGGCCCGGTGTTTGTGTCGGCCACTAGGGTCGCTTATCTTTCTCACACAGCTACCTCATTGCGCCTCTTTTTTTCTTTGCGTCATGTGCTGTTTGGGGAGGGTTTTTTGGAAGGGACATCCTGCGTGACACTGCAGTGCCACTCCTAGATGGGCCCGGTGTTTGTGTCGGCCACTAGGGTCGCTTATCTTTCTCACACAGTCAGCTACCTCATTGCGCCTCTTTTTTTCTTTGCGTCATGTGCTGTTTGGGGAGGGTTTTTTGGAAGGGACATCCTGCGTGACACTGCAGTGCCACTCCTAGATGGGCCCGGTGTTTGTGTCGGCCACTAGGGTCGCTAATCTTACTCACACAGCTACCTCATTGCGCCTCTTTTTTTCTTTGCGTCATGTGCTGTTTGGGGAGGGTTTTTTGGAAGGGACATCCTGCGTGACACTGCAGTGCCACTCCTAGATGGGCCCGGTGTTTGTGTCGGCCACTAGGGTCGCTTATCTTACTCACACAGCGACCTCGGTGCAAATTTTAGGACTAAAAATAATATTGTGAGGTGTGATGTGTTCAGAATAGGCTGAAAATGAGTGTAAATTATGTTTTTTGAGGTTAATAATACTTTGGGATCAAAATTACCCCCAAATTCTATGATTTAAGCTGTTTTTTAGGGTTTTTTGAAAAAAACACCCGAATCCAAAACACACCCGAATCCGACAAAAAAAATTCGGTGAGGTTTTGCCAAAACGCGGTCGAACCCAAAACACGGCCGCGGAACCGAACCCAAAACCAAAACACAAAACCCGAAAAATTTCCGGCGCTCATCTCTAAGGACCACACACTTTACTGGAGAAGAGGGTGGAATTTATACTGCTGTTCTACTCTCCTGGGAGTGCAGAAATGCCCACTCATATTCTTGAGTCTCCGGAACACTCTGAGAGAGCAAGTAAGTATTAGAGATGTGCGCGGACCCACGTGTTTTTGTACTAATTCATCATAGTGTTTTGGATTTGGCGAAACCACCCTCAAGTGTTTTGATTCCGATTCGGTTTTGGATTCTTTAAAATCGATAAAAACAGCTAAAATCATGTAACTTGGACCTATTTACATGCAATCCAAACCTCAGTTTGGTTTTTAAATCAGAGTTCTGACCTGACAACAGGCCCGAGCCGGGACTCGTATCCCAAAGTGATTACGAACTGTGGGCGGGATTTGACTGCATTTCCAGTATGTACTAAGCCCAGGATGCCGGGTTTCTGATGCAGAATGTAATGCCAGCAACAGCATCCCTCCAATCGCATCAATCCCAGAATCCCTTGTGGCCACTGTATCCTTCTGTGCATGCACAGATGGACTCCTGGGCAGTGATGTGCGGTGGGGGGAGGCAGGTGAGGCAGAGCCTTTCCTGTCATACTTACATTTGTAGCAGAGTTTTGATTGTATAAAGTATATGAAAAATATAAAGAATATGTTTGAAATATCTTTTTTGCATTATTCTAATCATTTTTATAGCCAAATCTCTGGAGTAAAAAGTCTATGGCAGGTGATGCAGTGCCTCACCTGTGTATCTTTTCCGCACATCTCTGATCAAAACTCACCAAAGTTCCAGGAGTTTATACTGCTGCACCTGTGTAAAATGCCCAGATGTACCCTTTGGCTCATATTTTGTGTGTAAATCTGGCTCTGGTGCTAGCTAGTGCCTCCTTAGCATTTTAGCTCACTGCACGTCCCTGCTCCTGGGTCATAAACCCGGAAGTCCAGGGACCGACGGCTATGTTAGTACATATGTGATTAATATCAATGTGGTAAGTGGTGGGATGTAGTACTGCAATTGCTTGGCACATCCTGCCCTGGGACTTGATTTGACTCAGAACCCATAAATTTGGGTGTGTTCGTATATCATGAAAAACGAACCGCATATCTCTAGTAAGTATGAATCAACAGCAAGATGTTCTCAGCAGGCACTCTGCTGACAGGTAGCTTGTATTAAGTTGTGCACTTACAGTACTATTTCAGGACAGACCTACAAGTCAGTGCTGCCAGCACACTGATACTGTATAAGCCTCACCATGCTGCACAGGAGAACTTGGTTTTGCCGTTATGTCCAACTGAGACGTTTTAAAGGCTTGTCTAGTATTTTTAAAAGCAGTTCAATTATTTCCATTCCCTGCTGATCGGTTTCTTCACTTTACTGTGCAGCATTCAAAGGAAGATATTAGCTAATGCCTGCATAGACATGTGTATAAAAGAATAGAGGCAAACAACTAACAATCACAATCTCTTCTAATTTACAGTATGAGAAGCATTATGTACAGCACAGTTTATTATGATGTCAAACCATCATGTATATAAGGATGACAAAGCCCTCTGAAAATAACATCTGACTTTAGTCTAACATGATTTTACTCCGCAAATCAAGATCAATAAAATACATTACTATATTATTACATATTACTTCCAAAACATTTACATTTTTTCCACATGAGTGTAGTTGTAGTATAACTACAGGTTTCTTTAGTAATAGCAGTGGCGGCACCCTGGTCGGCGACACCCAATGCAGCAAATAAATGGGATGCAATTAAAATGTCACCGGGCGGGATCCCGGTAGACAAAATATAGACGTTGAAATCCTGCCCGGCGGACATAATCTCGACGTGAAAAAGATGACACAGGTGGGATTCCCGGTGTCAAAATACAGACGCTGAGAATCCCGATCGTCCTCTAAGTGGGACGTGTTCGTGTCCTGCCACGCGGGGTGTGTGTGTCTGTGTTAAGTTTAGGCAGGAGAAGGGGGGTTAGGGAGTAGGGACGGGAAGGTTAGGGTTAGCTACCAGGGAGGGGGGTTAGGGTTAGGCACTTAGAAGGGGAGCTTAGGGTTAGGCATCAAGCGCGGAGGGTTAGGGTTAGGCAGCAGGGAAGGGAGGGTTAGGCTTCCCTGGGGAGGGTTAGGGTTAGGTACCCTATGGGAGGGTTAGGGTTGGAGACAGAGGAAGTTTTGGGTGCTAACTTTGGGGATATCAGGAGTTTAATGAATGGGTTGCCGATGTCGGTATTCTGACCATTGCCATCCTGACCATTGGCATTACATACTGAACCCGAATAGACACCTGTCTGCATGCATCCAGCACGCACAACCAAGGAGGGGGCATAACTAGGCTTACTATACTATCCCTTGAAGCAAGGACACTCATGAATTACACAGGTTCTGTGGCTGGCTCACTTCAAGGTTGCATTTTACCTGGTTTTAATCAGCCACACAACCTATGTAATGCATGAGTGTCCCAGTTTAAGGGATAGTATGGTAAGCCTAGGAATAACCTAGTATGAGGAGGCATGGCTTTGCAGGAGGCCCCAAGATTACATTACTCTAGGGGTGTGCCCAGCATTCCTGGTGATGTTCGGCTGCCGCCAGAGACAGTATGGCTGGCCTACCGGTTCCTCCTCAGTGGACGAGAATGTCACAGTGCTCATCTGTAACCCGGGAAGAGTGACACCCGGGTGCAGTAATGATGGCAAAATGATTTTGTACTGGTTGGAGAAATGTGCTTACTGTATATAAAACAAATCAAAACTACATTATGAAATGTGAACAGTGGTCTCTCGTCTTGTAATAGATTAATACTGAAGAGGACAATAGTGAAAATAAAATCACAAAACAATACAGTACAATACAGATGTGTCAGATGCGAGGTCCCAGGCTATGGGCAGCGTCTTTCTCACTAAAACTGTGCATCTTATTTGCATAAATAAAATGACTGGAAGTGACAACTGCATTACTAAAATACACCGACCACTAGGGTTTGTGACATTTGTTAAGCTGTGTGCATCTAAATCTGTATAAAAAGGGCTGCAATGAGAGCGAATGCAGTTTTTCCTCATGCCGAGTTTATTTGTGCTTCAAATACAACTTTCACATGTTTAAAACTAAGGGGTCTATTTACTAAGCCTTGACAGGACATAAAGTGGATGGAGATAAAGTACCAGCCAATCAGCTCCCAACGGCCATGCTACAGGCTGTGTTTGAGAAATGACAGTTAAGAGATGGTTGACTTGTACTTTATCTCCCTCCAAGGTTTAGTGAATAGACCCCTAATTCTTTTGCAGATAAAGACACAGCCCAGAGCCTCTAGTACACTCTGAGTGGTATTTTGCAGGGCCTGAGATGCAAATAAGATGAAAAATGTAAAGAAAAAGATGGCACGCAACACCCCTTGGAGCTGGTCAGTCATGCAGGGCATCTCGCACAGAATAATGTATTGAGGCTAGGTGTACGAGGACACATCTGTAAAAGTCTTATTATGTACAGCTGCAGGGATAATCATAAAGCTACTTCAGATTTACTCATATTTCCCTAGATCCTTTCATGTTTATAGAAACCATATTTGTCAACTTTTTAATAGTATTCTCTGGAAGATTCTCAAATGGGAGGTCCAGGTTGGAGTTGCGGAAGTGTGATCATTGTGCAGCTGTGGGCAGTGCCATGATAATGCAATTTGATATGAATCGCGTCATCAAGCCCTCAGACTGTCCACTTAATTTAGTATTCTCCCAGTATAGTATGTACTGTAGTAGAGAGACAAAACTAGCTTGGAACCCCTGAGTGCCTGGCAATGCAATACTACAGTCCTACTGGCAGCCCTATCGTGGACATCACATGGTATGATTTTTAGAGTGCATATTCAAATGGTGATGTTACCTTTTCCTACCTCTATTACTGTCTATTAGTACCCAGCTTTTTTCATCACTGTTGTTTCCAACTGTAAATGGCAAAGGAGTATGTTGCAGGATGTCAGAAACTGATAATAAATAAATAATAGTAGTGTTATGTGAGCCAAGTGCACTTCTCTGCATTTTGGCCAAGGTCAAATGTATTGTACTACAATGGGGGTCATTCCGACCTGGTCGCACCCATGCTATTTTCTGCACTGCTGCGACAAGGTAATCGCCGCCTACAGGGGAGGGGGTTAGAGCTGTGCAGGTGTGTGATCGGCTGTGCAGAGAGCTGCACAAGCAAAATGTTTGTGCAGTCTCTGCACAGCTCAAGACTTACTCAGCCGCTGTGATGATCCTTCCTGGAGCTGACGTCAGGATCCCTCCCTGAAAACGGCCGGGCACGCCTGCGTTTTCTTCGGCACTCCCAGAAAGCGGTGAGTTGACAACCCCAGCCGGCCTCTTCCTGTCAATCTTCTTGTGTTCACTGCTGCGAATGCTTTCTTCTTTCAATCCATCGCTCCCCGGTGATGGCCGTCGCACCGCTGCTGCGAAAAACAGCATGGTGCGATCAGGTTGGAATGACCCCCAATATCTGTTCTTAGCAAGAGGACCTACCCTCACCATCATGAGGTAGAAGACTGCCTTGTTCCTCTGGCCAAAGAGCAAAAAACAAGAAATCACCCTATATCCCGGTGCTTCTTCAATGGTATAAATACTGTAGGTGGAAATCACTCGGTATCAGGTCAGGGCTGTAGGGAGGATGGACCACCATTACAAAACACTGTTAGTCAAATGCAGTCCTCCAAACCTGTTCCCGAGACATTATGTTATCACCGTGCATTTCGACAAGTTGACGATGATTTCGGCTGCTGATGTTCCATTTAGACACAGAGATCTGGTCACCCTGCGAACCTCAGTGTTTCGCCATGTTTCTGCCAGCCCAGCCATCTTACAGCTGATGTTGGGACAGTATAACTGATATGAGGCGCAGCCTAATGACCCTGCAGGGAAGCAGTGGTCTACCTGCTCTGGCGGGAAATTAAAATGAAATAAAGAACATCACACACATGCGACATCTTGTTACCTTACTTACTGGAACACCCCTGTACATTGCGATACGTTTACACTTATCTCTATGACAATTTGCTAACTTTCTGTTGCTTTAATATTTATCCTCTGTTAAGACATTAATGTTTCAAATGTAATCAAAGTATTTGTCCTATTGAGTATCAGACATCATTTTCTTCCCAGCCAAAGCCATTCAGGGGGACCCGCGCCCCAATAACTCACCCCACAACTAGAGATGAGCGCCTAAAATTTTTCGGGTTTTGTGTTTTGGTTTTGGGTTCGGTTCCGCGGCCGTGTTTTGGGTTCGAACGCGTTTTGGCAAAACCTCACCGAATTTTTTTTGTCGGATTCGGGTGTGTTTTGGATTCGGGAGTTTTTTTCAAAAAACACTAAAAAACAGCTTAAATCATAGAATTTGGGGGTCATTTTGATCCCAAAGTATTATTAACCTCAAAAACCATAATTTACACTCATTTTCAGTCTATTCTGAATACCTCACACCTCACAATATTATTTTTAGTCCTAAAAATTTGCACCGAGGTCGCTGTGTGAGTAAGATAAGCGACCCTAGTGGCCGACACAAACACCGGGGCCCATCTAGGAGTGGCACTGCAGTGTCACGCAGGATGTCCCTTCCAAAAAACCCTCCCCAAACAGCACATGACGCAAAGAAAAAAGAGGCGCAATGAGGTAGCTGTGTGAGTAAGATTAGCGACCCTAGTGGCCGACACAAACACCGGGCCCATCTAGGAGTGGCACTGCAGTGTCACGCAGGATGTCCCTTCCAAAAAACCCTCCCCAAACAGCACATGACGCAAAGAAAAAAAGAGGCGCAATGAGGTAGCTGACTGTGTGAGTAAGATTAGCGACCCTAGTGGCCGACACAAACACCGGGCCCATCTAGGAGTGGCACTGCAGTGTCACGCAGGATGTCCCTTCCAAAAAACCCTCCCCAATCAGCACATGATGCAAAGAAAAAGAAAAGAAAAAAGAGGTGCAAGATGGAATTGTCCTTGGGCCCTCCCACCCACCCTTATGTTGTATAAACAAAACAGGACATGCACACTTTAACCAACCCATCATTTCAGTGACAGGGTCTGCCACACGACTGTGACTGATATGACGGGTTGGTTTGGACCCCCCCCAAAAAAGAAGCAATTAATCTCTCCTTGCACAAACTGGCTCTACAGAGGCAAGATGTCCACCTCATCTTCACCCTCCGATATATCACCGTGTACATCCCCCTCCTCACAGATTATCAATTCGTCCCCACTGGAATCCACCATCTCAGCTCCCTGTGTACTTTGTGGAGGCAATTGCTGCTGGTCAATGTCTCCGCGGAGGAATTGATTATAATTCATTTTAATGAACATCATCTTCTCCACATTTTCTGGATGTAACCTCGTACGCCGATTGCTGACAAGGTGAGCGGCGGCACTAAACACTCTTTCGGAGTACACACTTGTGGGAGGGCAACTTAGGTAGAATAAAGCCAGTTTGTGCAAGGGCCTCCAAATTGCCTCTTTTTCCTGCCAGTATAAGTACGGACTGTGTGACGTGCCTACTTGGATGCGGTCACTCATATAATCCTCCACCATTCTATCAATGTTGAGAGAATCATATGCAGTGACAGTAGACGACATGTCCGTAATCGTTGTCAGGTCCTTCAGTCCGGACCAGATGTCAGCATCAGCAGTCGCTCCAGACTGCCCTGCATCACCGCCAGCGGGTGGGCTCGGAATTCTGAGCCTTTTCCTCGCACCCCCAGTTGCGGGAGAATGTGAAGGAGGAGATGTTGACAGGTCGCGTTCCGCTTGACTTGACAATTTTGTCACCAGCAGGTCTTTCAACCCCAGCAGACCTGTGTCTGCCGGAAAGAGAGATCCAAGGTAGGCTTTAAATCTAGGATCGAGCACGGTGGCCAAAATGTAGTGCTCTGATTTCAACAGATTGACCACCCGTGAATCCTTGTTAAGCGAATTAAGGGCTGCATCCACAAGTCCCACATGCCTAGTGGAATCGCTCCCTTTTAGCTCCTTCTTCAATGCCTCCAGCTTCTTCTGCAAAAGCCTGATGAGGGGAATGACCTGACTCAGGCTGGCAGTGTCTGAACTGACTTCACGTGTGGCAAGTTCAAAGGGCATCAGAACCTTGCACAACGTTGAAATCATTCTCCACTGCACTTGAGACAGGTGCATTCCACCTACTATATCGTGCTCAATTGTATAGGCGTGAATGGCCTTTTGCTGCTCCTCCAACCTCTGAAGCATATAGAGGGTTGAATTCCACCTCGTTACCACTTCTTGCTTCAGATGATGGCAGGGCAGGTTCAGTAGTTTTTGGTGGTGCTCCAGTCTTCTGTACGTGGTGCCTGTACGCCGAAAGTGTCCCGCAATTCTTCTGGCCACCGACAGCATCTCTTGCACGCCCCTGTCGTTTTTTAAAAAATTCTGCACCACCAAATTCAAGGTATGTGCAAAACATGGACATGCTGGAATTTGCCCATATTTAATGCACACACAATATTGCTGGCGTTGTCCGATGCACAAATCCACAGGAGAGTCCAATTGGGGTAAGCCATTCCGCGATGATCTTCCTCAGTCGCCGTAAGAGGTTTTCAGCTGTGTGCGTATTCTGGAAAGCGGTGATACAAAGCGTAGCCTGCCTAGGAAAGAGTTGGCGTTTGCGAGATGCTGCTACTGGTGCCGCCGCTGCTGTTCTTGCGGCGGGAGTCCATACATCTACCCAGTGGGCTGTCACAGTCATATAGTCCTGACCCTGCCCTGCTCCACTTGTCCACATGTCCGTGGTTAAGTGGACATTGGGTACAACTGCATTTTTTAGGACACTGGTGAGTCTTTTTCTGACGTCCGTGTACATTCTCGGTATCGCCTGCCTAGAGAAGTGGAACCTAGATGGTATTTGGTAACGGGGGCACACTGCCTCAATAAATTGTCTAGTTCCCTGTGAACTAACGGCGGATACCGGATGCACGTCTAACACCAACATAGTTGTCAAGGACTCAGTTATCCGCTTTGCAGTAGGATGACTGCTGTGATATTTCATCTTCCTCGCAAAGGACTGTTGAACAGTCAATTGCTTACTGGAAGTAGTACAAGTGGGCTTACGACTTCCCCTCTGGGATGACCATCGACTCCCAGCGGCAACAACAGCAGCGCCAGCAGCAGTAGGCGTTACACGCAAGGATGCATCGGAGGAATCCCAGGCAGGAGAGGACTCGTCAGAATTGCCAGTGACATGGCCTGCAGGACTATTGGCATTCCTGGGGAAGGAGGAAATTGACACTGAGGGAGTTGGTGGGGTGGTTTGCGTGAGCTTGGTTACAAGAGGAAGGGATTTACTGGTCAGTGGACTGCTTCCGCTGTCACCCAAAGTTTTTGAACTTGTCACTGACTTATTATGAATGCGCTGCAGGTGACGTATAAGGGAGGATGTTCCGAGGTGGTTAACATCCTTACCCCTACTTATTACAGCTTGACAAAGGGAACACATGGCTTGACACCTGTTGTCCGCATTTCTGGTGAAATACCTCCACACCGAAGAGCTGATTTTTTGGTATTTTCACCTGGCATGTCAACGGCCATATTCCTCCCACGGACAACAGGTGTCTCCCCGGGTGCCTGACTTAAACAAACCACCTCACCATCAGAATCCTCCTGGTCAATTCCTCCCCAGCGCCAGCAACACCCATATCCTCCTCATCCTGGTGTACTTCAACACTGACATCTTCAATCTGACTATCAGGAACTGGACTGCGGGTGCTCCTTCCAGCACTTGCAGGGGGGCGTGCAAATGGTGGAAGGCGCATGCTCTTCACGTCCAGTGTTGGGAAGGTCAGGCATCGCAACCGACACAATTGGACTCTCCTTGTGGATTTGGGATTTCGAAGAATGCACAGTTCTTTGCTGTGCTGCTTTTGCCAGCTTGAGTCTTTTCATTTTTCTAGCGAGAGGCTGAGTGCTTCCATCCTCATGTGAAGCTGAACCACTAGCCATGAACATAGGCCAGGGCCTCAGCCGTTCCTTGCCACTCCGTGTGGTAAATGGCATATTGGCAAGTTTACGCTTCTCCTCCGACAATTTTATTTTAGGTTTGGAGTCCTTTTTTTACTGATATTTGGTGTTTTGGATTTGACATGCTCTGTACTATGACATTGGGCATCGGCCTTGGCAGACGACGTTGCTGGCATTTCATCGTCTCGGCCATGACTAGTGGCAGCAGCTTCAGCACGAGGTGGAAGTGGATCTTGATCTTTCCCTAATTTTGGAACCTCAACATTTTTGTTCTCCATATTTTAATAGGCACAACTAAAAGGCACCTCAGGTAAACAATGGAGATGGATGGATTGGATACTAGTATACAATTATGGACGGGCTGCCGAGTGCCGACACAGAGGTAGCCACAGCCGTGAACTACCGCACTGTACTGTGTCTGCTGCTAATATAGACTGGTTGATAAAGAGATAGTATACTCGTAACTAGTATGTATGTATAAAGAAAGAAAAAAAAACCACGGTTAGGTGGTATATACAATTATGGACGGGCTGCCGAGTGCCGACACAGAGGTAGCCACAGCCGTGAACTACCGCACTGTACTGTGTCTGCTGCTAATATAGACTGGTTGATAAAGAGATAGTATACTCGTAACTAGTATGTATGTATAAAGAAAGAAAAAAAAACCACGGTTAGGTGGTATATACAATTATGGACGGGCTGCCGAGTGCCGACACAGAGGTAGCCACAGCCGTGAACTACCGCACTGTACTGTGTCTGCTGCTAATATATAGACTGGTTGATAAAGAGATAGTATACTCGTAACTAGTATGTATGTATAAAGAAAGAAAAAAAAACCACGGTTAGGTGGTATATACAATTATGGACGGGCTGCCGAGTGCCGACACAGAGGTAGCCACAGCCGTGAACTACCGCACTGTACTGTGTCTGCTGCTAATATAGACTGGTTGATAAAGAGATAGTATACTCGTAACTAGTATGTATGTATAAAGAAAGAAAAAAAAACCACGGTTAGGTGGTATATACAATTATGGACGGGCTGCCGAGTGCCGACACAGAGGTAGCCACAGCCGTGAACTACCGCACTGTACTGTGTCTGCTGCTAATATATAGACTGGTTGATAAAGAGATAGTATACTCGTAACTAGTATGTATGTATAAAGAAAGAAAAAAAAACCACGGTTAGGTGGTATATACAATTATGGACGGGCTGCCGAGTGCCGACACAGAGGTAGCCACAGCCGTGAACTACCGCACTGTACTGTGTCTGCTGCTAATATATAGACTGGTTGATAAAGAGATAGTATACTCGTAACTAGTATGTATGTATAAAGAAAGAAAAAAAAACCACGGTTAGGTGGTATATACAATTATGGACGGGCTGCCGAGTGCCGACACAGAGGTAGCCACAGCCGTGAACTACCGCACTGTACTGTGTCTGCTGCTAATATATAGACTGGTTGATAAAGAGATAGTATACTCGTAACTAGTATGTATGTATAAAGAAAGAAAAAAAAACCACGGTTAGGTGGTATATACAATTATGGACGGGCTGCCGAGTGCCGACACAGAGGTAGCCACAGCCGTGAACTACCGCACTGTACTGTGTCTGCTGCTAATATAGACTGGTTGATAAAGAGATAGTATACTACTAATATTATATATACTGGTGGTCAGGTCACTGGTCACTAGTCACACTGGCAGTGGCACTCCTGCAGCAAAAGTGTGCACTGTTTAATTTTACTATAATATTATGTACTCCTGGCTCCTGCTATAACCTATAACTGGCACTGCAGTAGTGCTCCCCAGTCTCCCCCACAATTATAAGCTGTGTGAGCTGAGCAGTCAGACAGATATATAATATATATAGATGATGCAGCACACTGGCCTGAGCCTGAGCAGTGCACACAGATATGGTATGTGACTGACTGAGTCACTGTGTGTATCGCTTTTTTCAGGCAGAGATCGGATATATTAAATAAACTGCACTGTGTGTCTGGTGGTTACTCACTATATAATATATTATGTACTCCTGGCTCCTGCTATAACCTATAACTGGCACTGCAGTAGTGCTCCCCAGTCTCCCCCACAATTATAAGCTGTGTGAGCTGAGCAGTCAGACAGATATATATAATATTATATATAGATAATAGATGATGTAGCACACTGGCCTGAGCCTGAGCAGTGCACACAGATATGGTATGTGACTGAGTCACTGTGTGCTGTGTATCGCTTTTTTCAGGCAGAGAACGGATTATAAATAAAACTGGTGGTCACTATCAGCAAAACTCTGCACTGTACTGAGTACTCCTAATGCTCCCCAAAATTAGTAAATCAAGTGTCTCTCTAATCTATTCTAAACGGAGAGGACGCCAGCCACGTCCTCTCCCTATCAATCTCAATGCACGTGTGAAAATGGCGGCGACGCGCGGCTCCTTATATAGAATCCGAGTCTCGCGATAGAATCCGAGCCTCGCGAGAATCCGACAGCGTCATGATGACGTTCGGGCGCGCTCGGGTTAACCGAGCAAGGCGGGAAGATCCGAGTCGCTCGGACCCGTGAAAAAAAACATGAAGTTCTGGCGGGTTCGGATTCAGAGAAACCGAACCCGCTCATCTCTACCCACAACTGGCAAATACATTTATAGGTCTTACCGTCATGGTGCCTGGTTCTGAATGTGCAGCCATAACATGCTAGGTTCCCTATTTAACATTAATTTGTGACCGGTGGGGGAGGGGTGCTAATCTAGGTTGAAAGTAGTCTCAACACCTTAAAGTGTATAAAAATACACAAGACAGAGTATCTAGGAAAAGGGGGTCCTAGACTGCACACCCTAACTGCCAGTAATGCAGGTGCTACCAGCTGAGACCTGTAGTGCTACAGAGAGAGAGAGAGTGCCACTGCACTATACAAACATTACTGAATAATAATAATAATAATAATAATAATAATAATAATACAACTTGCAATGTGCGGCTTTTTGCATAACTATAACCAGTGGAGTTTTAGTTCATGTATTGATCAATGCATTTAAGCCTGCAGCCGCCGTCACGGGTCCCCACTATTCTGCAGGTCCCTAACTATATTGAGGTTCGAGTCTATGGCGTGAGACACCCCCAAAAAAACTCCTGCCAGAGCTACCCCAAGGCATCACACTAGTGAAGAAAGTGAAGTGTAAGGGAGCATAGAACAAGTAAGAGCAGATACTGCATGTAATTTCTGATACCATCTTTCCCGATTGCAACAGCACCATCGTGCATACATTCTGTTACGTATGCACCTTAAGGGATTTTAGAAATGTTGGCATCTCTGGAGTTGCAAATAAATATATATATATATATATATATATATATATATATATATATATATATATATTATCAAATGCACAGCATTAGGTAGCTAAATGAATGTCCCAACACAATGCAGGAATATACTAATGTAATTAGGCAGATATGGTGTCACAGTATAATATCAACCAGAGTCCAGGTAAATCCAGCAACAGAGGTGGGCCCAGTGACCCTCAGTGTATCCAGCAAGAAACCTCAAATTACGTCTAGTACAGTTCTTAACACTCTAGGTGGATGCTGGTAGCTGAGGTGAGTGCAGTCACGATGGAGACCAAACTGAATGTGGAATAGCTGAATACCAGAGCTATGTACACATCTTTGTTTAAAATACCAGCATAGTGTGGCATTCCTGCGCTGCATGAGCATACCTTCTTGCTGCCTGTGCTCATAGTATGCTCCTGGGTCCCACTCAGACCAGTCACTTGCATTTGTTTGTGGGAGCGAATATTGTGCCAGAAATCCTTGCCTGCGATGCATTTGAATCACAGGCAAGGCTGCATAAGGACACATATGTACCAATAGATGTCAGCCAATGGAGTAAGTAAACATAAAGGGATATATTGTAGTTCTGCAGACGCAGCAATATAGGATGCCTCCAACTCAGCCAATGGATGCTGGGCACTTGGGAGCCAGACTGGAAACAGGAACAAGGATGGCTGGCTGGGAGCCAGACCAGCGTCCTGGCTAGGCCCTGCAGGAATCAGAACCAGGAAAGGCAGTAAGTTGTAACTGGGAATATAACCAGTAAATGTACTGTAGCTTCTGTATCAGAAGACCAAACCAGAGCATATAGCACAGGAACAGTAGAAGCTGCATCAGTAGACAATCAAAATAAATATATAGTACAGCACAGGAACCAGGACAATATGATAGGACCAGTGGCAGATCCAGACTTCACTTTTAGGGCAGGGGGGAAGGAGGGGAGCGGTTTAAGAATGAATACTGTCTCCTCCCTCTCTACCCATTGTTCCTCCAACTTACAATCCTGCCCCTGCCCATTTTCAGTCAATATATTCCACACAGTACCCCGCAAGCACTTTATATGCCACACGGTGTCCCCAAACACATTATGTGGAACACAGTGCCACCAAATATTATATGCCACATGGGGCCCCCCAATTACAATATATGCCACACAGTGTCCCCCAAACACATGACATGCCACATGGTAGCCCCAAACTTATTATCTGCCACATACTGTCTTCCATTACCTCTCTGTAGATGGAATGGTACATGGGCTGCCACTGATCCAGCTGCCCAGGATTACCAGACTGCACAGACCAGCTCACCTCTGCCCATTACCTCTCCTCACTGTTTCCCACAAACATGCTGGTGGTGGCTATCTTTGGAGGGAGGAATGCATCATGGTATTTGTAGTAAATCTTTTACTGCTCAGAGCCTGATCAGTAAAAAAAATAAAGTACAAATCCCATGCACCCCTCCTCCTTCTGTGGCCAGCCGCAGCTGACAGTCTTAGCTGCCTTACTGAATGTGGACTTAGTGCCTTACTGAGTGTGGCCAGCATGGCCAGGTCCCAGCCAGCACCCGCTGCTCCCCAGACCTCTGCTGACTGCAGGAGCAGCTAAGTGGGGGGGATTGACCTGAAATAATCCCACACATAATTCTGTCTATGGTTAGGACCAACTCTATCACTGGCAAGGGTGGAGTATTAAGTAACCACACCTGCATAGCAGCTCAACTTAACTAAAAGCAAGCTATAATATACAGAGCTATACCATAGCAGAAACTTCTATAGCAGAAATTACCATAACATAAATTCTCACACTTGCATGCTGGACACCTGCATTGCTGGCAGCTCAGAGTGATTGAAAGTACACTCAACTCATGGAAAGTCGAAGACTGACCCTGACAACAAGACAGAATCCTAAAGCTGAGTTCACACTGAGATGATCTTGGCCTGATTTGTCATAGCCAAATTGGAACTACAGATTGAGCTTATTACTCAGCGCGTATGCCTGATTTGGGGGTGCCCACAGTCACTTGCAACATCACCCAGTGGGCCCTGCGGCATGGCCAACTGGGCGATAACACTAACGGCTGTGGCATGTGTAATAATAATAATTATTTTTATTTTATTTAAATAGTGCTCTTTCTCCAACACGGCTGAAGGCGCTTTACAGACATCAAAAACAATGCACATAATACAGAAGATTTAAGTAAAACAGAATTCTTAAGCCACACACACATAAAAGAAAACCTTGAGCACTCAAAAACATAATGCAGGAATTGGTGTAGGCATTTTGGGTAACAACTTCCAAGGGTTGTGTATTCCACCCTCACAAAGTACCAGGTAAAGCAGTGGTTCTCAAACTCGGTCCTCAGGACCCCACACAGTGCATGTTTTGCAGGTAACCCAGCAAGTCCACAGGTGTATTAATTACTCACTGACACATTTTAAAAGGTCCACAGGTGGAGCTAATTATTTCACTTGTGATTCTGTGAGGAGACCTGCAAAACATGCACCGTGTGGGGTCCTGAGGACCGAGTTTGAGAACCTCTGAGGTAAAGCATCCATTTTGGGTGCACTGTGTAGAATTACCCTGGTTGGAACAGTCTACCTCTAGAAGAGATGGCACAAAATGGAGTGGTTGTAACATCTTAACGCTCAGAGTAACCACCAGGTCCATGTATTTTTCATTCCATCCACAAGCGTACCAGATGAGGCAGCCATGTTGTGCGCACAACAAAGGTTACACTTTAGGAGGTGAACCATACAAGGGCCCAGTGCATACTTGGGAAAACTGACATTTGTTTATTAGTAGCAGTATGATGTGCCCTGTATGGAAAGATCAATATGAAGAACATCCTGCCTAAGAAGGAACCATCCAAGGACACCATCTAGGGTGTACTGTGTAGGTCACACTGGCAGGGTGTACAAACAGTGGAGGTATATATTACAGGAATAGCACACAGTGGAGTGGAGGAGAATAAAAAAAACACACATGGTAAGAAAATTTTTGGAGGAAACCAATGGAAGGGGGAAAATTAGAATACCATTATTTTGATAAAATTATAAATGTCCTGTTCTCATGGGAGCAGAACAGGTGGATATGAGAATGTAAGGAGCACACTCAAGTCCAATGGAAATGCCACTGCTGAGCCTGTTCCTGGTGCTCCCCCCTATAGCTCCCTGCTTATCTTGAGGTTTAGGCCTGGAGGCAGACCCGATGTTCTAAGCAGGAAGGGTGGTATGCCTGGTCCTGAAGATCTCATGGCAGAGGTGTGAAGAAGTCACATAATGACATTGGTTTGTTTGCCTTCTGTTTTCCTCCAGTTTAACGCAGGTATAACGTTACTATTGATAGGCTGACCATATTATCCCTTTAACCTGGGACACTCATGAATTACACAGTTCTGTGGCTGGCTGACTACAAGCCTGCATTTCACCTGGTTTTAAGTAGCCACAGAATCTGTGTAATTCATGAGTATCCCAGGTTAAAGGGATAATATGGTCAGCCTACTATTGATTTTAAGCTGCCACTTGCTCTCAAGCAGGGATATCCTTAAAACCTATGATGTTAGGGTTCTTTTGTTTTCCATAAATCTATCATTGGAGGACAATGGTGTTAATAATCATGAGAGATAATATAGAATAGTTTACTAGCAGTAGTTAAAGATGCTGTTTACTGGAAAATAAAAATATATAAACCCAGTAAGAATATCAGTATCCTGTTTCCTACTGTGGCTGGTTTTACCTTGCGTGGTCATCTGACAAGGCACAGTCAGTCTGTCAACGTTAAAAGCACCAGCTGGGAAGTTGGGAACAGGTTGTTTTGCTAGAGGATGTAATAATGATCGTCAGCCTGTAGTGCCAATCAATCTGTTCTGATTTCTGAGTCAGATATCACGGGGAGCGCCACATGGAAAATGACTGTGACCACTTGTCGCTGTGTAACAAGTTAAACTCCGGAAAGTTAAAGAATTAAAATGAAAAAAATAAATTCATGAACAGCATAGTAAAGGATGAAAGCTTAGTGTACAACTGCAAATCAATGTTAGTAGCTTTCTTTCTTTACAATAAGACATCTTTCAAAGCAGATGTAATCATTGTACAATATGTTGGCATTGGGTGTCCAACAGAATTGTATTAAATAGTCGTTCATTTCAGACCATCTTGATATCAGGTATATTAAATTCTGAAGTATATGCCAGTCATCTGGCAGAAAATCACTTCAACAATAGGGAAAGAATAAAAGCTGGAAACTATATCTGCTACAGTACACGGAGCAGCACTGCTCTATGCCTGAGGCTGTCAGATACAGAGCGGGTGGTGATGCTGGGGGCTCATGTAGGGTCCACTTGCACTCATGTTTATAATTTTATCATAATATTGACATTGACCATGTTGACATTTATCATGTTGACCAGGGGTGGGGAACCTTTGGCCCGCAGGCAGTATAAGGCCTGCAAAGCCGTTTGTTCCGGCCCACCCGCTGCAGTATGTCAGCGAGACATGCCACCCCTTAGTCCTGCGGTGGTGTGTCTCAGCTGTCAGGGCAGGGAGGAGAGCGCAGCTATGTCCGGTGGCAGCGGCGGGTACGATCTCAAACCAGCCGTTCAGAGCTCGTTGACCGGCAGCCAATCAGGAGCCGCCGATGCCGGTCCGCGAGCTCTGATTGGCTCACGAACCAGCGGCTGGTTTTAGGTCCTACACACTGCCGCCACCACCACCATCTGACATAGCTGCGCTCTACTCCCTGTCCTGACCCCTGACACACGCCGCCGCTTTATGGAGCACTAATGGGGCAGGAGAAGCGCACGCTGCGCTCTCCTGCCCTCTCCTGACACAAACACAGCAGCAGCAGTGGTGAGCAGCACAGTGGGGTGGGGGGGCATGTGTGGGGCAATGTATATCTTGCACTGTGGGGCATTCATGTATCTGGCACTGTGGGGCATTTGTGCATCTGGCACTGTGGGGTATTTGTGTATCTGGCACTGTGGGGCATTTGTGGCTCTGGCACTGTGGGGCATTTGTGGATCTCGCACCGTGGGGCATTTGTTTATCTGGCACTGTAGCGGCATATGTGTATCTAGCCAGTGGCGGAACTAGCGAGCGGTGGGCCCAGGTGCGACAAAATGCTTTGCCCCCCCTTCATCCCATCCAAGTCCACCCCCTCACCCCTGGAGAGGATCTGGTGAGGGGGACCTGCTCAGGGCCAGAGAAATGGATACCTAGCAACAGTGCCGTAACTAGACATTTTAGCACTGTGTGCAAAAAACGGCATCGGAGCCCCAACCCTGCATGCAAAACAGGGGCAGTGTGCGCCGTAGGCGTGCGCAAAAATGCATAGGGGCGTGGCTTTGTGGGGAAGGGGTGTGGCCACAAAATAATACCAATTCATAAAACGGTGCACAGTAGTCTCCATTATTCAAATTATGCCACACAGTAGCACCACTACACCAGGTAGAGACCCTTTTACACCTTACGGCCGACAGATTCCCATTTTTACACATTACGGCAGACAGCATCCCCTTTTTACACATAACGGCAGACAGCGTGCCCTTTTTACACATAGCGGCAGACAGCGTGCACTTTTTACACATAACGGCAGACAGCGTCCCCTTTTTACACATAACGGCAGACAGCGTCCCCTTTTTACACATAACGGCAGACAGCGTGCCTTTGTTACACATAGCGGCAGACAGCGTACACTTTTTACACATAACGGCAGACAGCGTGCCCTTTTTACACATAACGGCAGACAGCGTCCCCTTTTTACACATTACGGCAGACAGCGTGCCCTTGTTACACATTATGGCAGACAGGGTCCCCCTTTTTACACATTACGGCAGGCAGATTCCCCCTTTTTACACATTGCGGCAGACAGCGTCCCCTTTTTACACATTACAGCAGGCAGATTCCCCCTTTTTACACATTACGTCAGGCAGATTCCCCCTTTTTACACATTACGTTAGGCAGATTCCCCCTTTTTACACATTGCGGCAGACAATGTCCCCTTTTTTACATATCACGGCAGGCAGATTCCCCCTTTTTACACATTACGTCAGGCAGATTCCCCCTTTTTAAACATTACGTCAGGCAGATTCCCCCTTTTTACACATTGCGGCAGACAGCGTCCCCCTTTTTACACATCACGGCAGGCAGAATCCCCCTTTTTTACACATTACGGCAGACAGTCCCCCTTTTTGCACATGAAGAAAGAAAGAAAGAAAGAAAGAAAGAAAGAAAGAAAGAAAGAAAGAAAGAAAGAAAGAAAGAAAGAAAGAATTATACTTACCCTCTCCGCTGGCTCAGGCTCCTCGGTGCAGCTTCTGGCAGAGATCCCGGGCAGGAGAGAAGGAGGAGGAGGGAGGTAGAAGAGGGAGCCGCAGCAGCACTGTGTTATTGGTGGAGGCGCTGCTGCTGCTGTCCTACTGCTTCACTATAGGCTGTTCTCCGTCGCTGTGTATGCTGGGATGCGCTTCACAGCGGCGGAAGACAGCCTATAGTGAAGCAGAGGGACAGCAGCAGCAGCGCCTCAACCAGTAACAAAGCGCTGCTGCGGCTCCCTCCTCCTCTTTCCCCCGTACCGCTGCGCTCCTCTCCTCTCTCTCCGGGCGGATGTGTGCTGCGGGCAGCGTTTGCCCGCAGCACACAGCAGCATGTAATGAGTCAGTTTGACTCATTACATGCTTTGGGCCCCTGGACAGTGGCGGGCCCCAGTGCAACGCACTGGTTGCACTGGCGGTAGTTCCGAGTCTGTATCTGGCAGGGACGTGCAGGCAGGGGAGGCAGTGCCTCCCCTGTCATTCCTGATTAAAATAATACAAAGAAGATACTTATGACACATAATCTGTGTCATAAGATTCTTCTTTATATTATGTTAATGTTTTTAGATGTTAAATGGGTGTTTAAATGCACTTGTGTGGCACCGAGAACGGTGCCTCCCACTGTGCATTCTAATCGGGTAGTGGTAGGTGCTGGGCAGGGGGCGGGGCCAAGGAAAGTGGCCGAAAAGACCATTGAAAAATGTCATGGAGCGGCACCTGTGTAAGTGCCGCAGCGCCCCTGTCCCTGTGATTGGGCATTAGATAGAGCACTGACAGTGACTGCATCCGGCTGTCACTGTCAGTGCTGGACGAGGGAAGAAGGAGCGGCAGCGTCTTATAGGTAGAGATCGAGATCTCTCTCTCTCCTCCCTCCCTCCCTCCTGGCGAGCTGTCATGCTGCTGCTTGTCATAACTGAGCAGTGAGCAGGCAGAAGGGAGAGGGAGCCAGGCGGCAGTATGCTTTGTAGTCAGAGCCGGCCCTAACCAATATGATGCCCTAGGCAAGATTTTCGCTGGTGACCCCTAGCACCACCGCTGGTTCTGCCTCTGACCTTGCACCTCTTTCCCAGCACCATCACCCCTCACCCATAGCAGTCCTTGTACCCCCTATATTTTAAATAGGAACAGTTTGCACATTTGACGCACAGCCCAAAAAGGGGCATCTACTTGCTGGGAAGGGTCATGGCCACACAATAGTAACCCCAATTCCAATTACGCCACATAGTACTGCAACTTTATTCACTTTTTATCTTGCGATAGTGTCCATAATTCATATTACATCCCACAGTAGTATCACTTTACCTTATAAACGTTACTCCTCACAGTAGAGCCCCTTATTCACATTACATCACACTGAATTGCTCCTTATTCACATTACACCACACCTTATTGCTCTTTATTCACATTAGACGACACAGTAGTGCCCTTTCTATATGCAACGCCACATAGTAGAGCACCTTATACAAATAATGCCACACATTAGCATTGCATTTATACACAATTCCACACAGTAATGCCCCTTACACATGAGACACATTAATGTCCTTATAAACATAATGCGCCTTACACATTATGACAACCTTTATTAATGCCCTTTTACACATAATGTACCTTACACATATGGTGCACATTATTAATGCCCTTATACACATAATGAGACACATAGTGCCCCCTACACATTTGCTGCACATTATTAGTGCCCCTATACACATAATGACACACATACAGTAGTACCCTGTTACACATATGCCGCACATTATTAATGCCCTTATACACATAATGACACACATAGTGGCCCTTTACACATATGTTGCACATTATTAATGCATTTTTATATGACACACATAATGCTCCTTACACATATTCCGAACACTACTGCACAACCAACCCATTCATGTGCACACAGCACTCACACTTCCACTAACACCGTGACCTCTGCCTCTGCTTGGATACAGATGTGTCCTCACAGATCTTGCCTCAATTCTAACGTTGGGCACCTTTTTTTTTAAAATGAAAATTCATCTTATTTGCATTGCTATGTGGCTAGGATGCACAAGCAGCTTCTGCTGATTAAACTGATATGCAGCATGCCTATATACTGTGTGAGACTATGGCTGTATCTGCATATGAAATGCTACATACAGAATATAGGCATGCCGCATATCATTTTAATCATCAGAAGCTGCTGATGCCCCTAGGCATGTCAAATGCCCTAGGCAATTGCCTAGTTTGCCTATGCTTATGGCCGGCTCTGTTTGTAGTGACTGTGTCCCCCACAGCAGTGATGTCCTCTTTGTCAGCCACGGCATGCAGGGGAGTCCTGGAAACTCCTGTGCTCTCATACCAACAGGCAGAAAAGTTCCTCTCCCTGCATGCACAGACTTCTGCTATCAGGGATAGCAGAAACGGAAAGTAAAACGCTTTCCCTGTACTGGAGTTTCTCCCTCCCCCTATACAGGTGAAGCACGGGAGTTCTCCTGTGTTCAGGGCTCAGGGCTTGGTGAGTTAACTCTATGAAACCAATGTTGTTATACAAAGCAATTGCTCATGTGTATATTCTCAATGTGTATTTTGCCAGAGCTATATAACAAACGAAAAGGCTGCACTCAGAGACTGCTGAGTGTAAAGAAATGCTACTTTATTCTGCTGAGTGTAAAGAAATGCTGCTTTATTAATAAAGCAGCATTTCTTCACACTAAGCAGTCTCAGAGTGCCGCCATTTCGTTTGTTATATCGGATTCATTCCTCGGATGGCACCTGAGTATTATCACGTGGATTTCAGAGGGCAAGTGCAGGGACCTCATCTGTCTATATATATATATATATCTCCTATATAATAGCCCAGATCTGTGACTTTGTGCTTCATTTGCTAACGCTGGGCGGAGTCACAACACTGAGCGGAGTTAGTCAAATGAGTCACAGATCTGGGCAAATCTATAGGAGACTAGGAGCAGAAGCAGATGGTATGGGCATGGCACAGGCAGGGGTGCATACCTCCCAGCTTTCTTCAGGCAGAAGGAGGGACACACAGGCGGAAAAAAGAGGGCGTGGCCAACGAAAAGGGGCGTGGCTTCGCGGAGGGTCCCCGGTTTCGTCAGTGAGGGGCCATGCCCAGCGCTCTGTGAGCTGCTGGCATGCCCCCAGGGGCGGATTATGAGTCGGGGGGCCCAGGGCACTTGAGACAGGGGGCCCTATCTCATTGCTGTGCCTGCTGCGGGTTTGGGGCGTGGCCTAATCGCGGGGGTGCGGGGCCATGCCCCCTTATGCAAATTCCGTATATATTTTTTTGTAATGGGATTTTGGCCCCTCAGCTAGGGGTAAATCCAGAGGGGGTGGTCGCTCCCCCTACACACCCGCACAGGCAGAAGAAAGCAGGGAGGCTGCTGCCTCCCTGCAACACCACAGACCTGCCAACACGCAGCAGAATGTGCTGACTGTAGCACAATGCTGCTGCTGGCAGGACGGGGAAGCTTCGGAGCTGGGACAGAGCTACTCCAGCCGGGGGGGGCCCTAAAACTGTGGGGCCCACGTTACATACCCCCTGCCCCCCTTAATCCGGCACTGCTGCCGGAACCCCCCCTTAGTCCGTATCCCGTGATACCCCCTCTCCTCCTGTCTCCACTAAATAGATGCTGTGTGCATGCTAAACAGAACAGCGAATACAGGAGCTTCCCAACTGCCCCCCCCCCCACACCCACCGTGGGACACTGCGGCCCGCGGGTGGGAGAGCGGGACAGACATAAAAAAATGGGACTGTCCCGCGACAATCAGGATAGTTGGGAGGTATGGGGGTGTGTGAGGGGGTATGCCGTACAGCAAACTCAGTAGGGTCTCTCTGGCGCGGAGGAGCGTCACTTTCTGGCACCCTCCACGCTTCTTAGCTGCAGTTTTGTGGGGCACCTGCCGCTGTGCAGGTTCCGTACTGCCTCTGTTATCTCTAGCCCCGGCAACCCCACCGCTAGCTGCAGTGCTGTGCTGCCACCCGCAGTGAGGTGCGCCCAGCTCCTTCACACACTTTAGCCAGCGGGTAGCGCTGCAGAAGTCCGCATTGCTTGCAGGCTCCGACCCCCTCCTCCCTCCAGCCGCAGCGTCTCCTGGGAGCTAACCAGTCACTCCCAGTCTCCCATTTCCACAGTGCCCGTCAGCCGCGAGGTCCGCACCGCGTGCATGCTATGACCCCCTCCTCCCTCCAGCCGCAGCGTCTCCTGGGGGCTAACCAGTCACTCCCAGTCTCCCCTTACCACAGTGCCCGGCAGCTGCGCGAGGTCTGCAGTGTGTGACTGAGGAGGGGGGGAGGGATGCGGACGGGCAGAGGAAGCAGGACTCCAGCCTGAGAGAGTCAGCTATGCCAAGTCTCCACCAGCAGCAGATCCCAACAGGTTGGAGTGGAACAGCAGCAGCCAGCAGCAGTGACTCCGGTAAGACACATCTGTCTGTCACCACTGTTCTGTCCCTAATATCAATCTCTCCCGTGCCCTGTGTTCTGTCATGTCCCTGTCACCCCTGGCCTTGCCCTGTCACCCTTATCCTGGCCCTTTCACCCTTATCCTGGCCCTGTCACCCTTATGCTGGCCCTGTCACCCTTATGCTGGCCCTGTTACCCCTATCCTGGCCCTGTCACCCCTGTGCTTGCCCTGTCAACTCTATACTGGCCCTGTCACCCCTGTCCTGGTCCTGCCGCCCCTACCCTGGCCATGTCAACCCTATCCTGTCCCAGTCATTTCTGTCCTTGCCCCGTCGCCCCTGTCCTTGCCCCGTCACCCCTGTCCTGGCGCCGTCACCCCTGTTCTGACCCTGTAACCCCTGTCCTGGCCCTGTCACCCCTGTTCTGGCCCTGTCACCCCTGTTCTGACCCTGTCACCCCTGTCCTGGCCCTGTTAGTGCATACCCTCCAACTACCTTTTTGGCAGGTACAGTACCCGCAGCGCCTCCAGACCCCTCCCCAATGCACCACACCTCCGTACCTTCCCCTCCACCACATGCCGCACTCCACCCCTCCCCACACGCTGTGCCTCCAGACCCCCTACAACACCCGCGGCTCCCACTCCCCCGCCCCTCCACCACCCACAGCACCTCCAGGCCCCCTCCACCATCCACCCCCCATATATGTCTCCCCCCACACCTGCCCCCCCTCCACCCGCAGCATCTGCAGACACCCTCCTCAATACGTGGTACCCCCCTCACCCACCCCTCCCCCACCCACGTCACCCCCACACCTGCCCCTCCACCACCTGCCGCGCCTCAAACCCCCTTCCCCATCCGTCGCACCGCCTGTACCTGCTCCTCCCCCACCCATGGTGCCACCGGACCCCCTACCCCACCCCCGCACCCCCGCCCCTTCCCATCTTACAGCACCTCTGGAACCCTTCACCCATCCGCAACAACCCTGCACCTGCCCCTCTCCCACCCGAGGCACCCCTGCCCCTCCCACACCTGCAGTGCCTCCATACCCCTCCCCCATCTGCAGCACCTCCCGACCCTTCCCCATCCGGTCCCCTCCCGCTTCCGCCCCCCCTCCACCCGCAGCATCTACAGACACCCTCCCCCATTCCCAGTCCCCCCCGCACCCGCTACATTCTGTACATCATGCCCTGCAGGTGCTGTTCACGCCGTCGCAAGGGGCTGCGCCTCCTTCACCATCGCACGCCCTTTCATTGTGCAATATTTAACCACTAACAAAGGAATGCAGGTAATACTCCATATAATACAAATATTGAACTCCAGAAAGGCATGCAAGGGTTAAGGGGGCGTAGCCCCTTGCGACGTTGTGAAGAGCGCCCGTAGGGCGCGATGAAGCACCTAGTAATATAATATATATATATATATATATATATATATAATTAGGGCTGCTCCCTGAAATTTCCCGAGCTGGTTTTCCATCCCAATCCGCCCCTGGCTGTATTATTCATATAAATGTCTCTGTCTATAAAATATATATACGTTCTAAAACTACATAGCATATATCTGGAAACCCCCTCTTAGAAATCCTGCATTGGCCCCTGCTCTGTCAGCGCACCACTGTGCTCCCCCGTCCTCTCTTTCCCCGTATGCCTCACGGTGTCTCCGCTGCCGACACAGTCAGTACACACTGACCCCTATGCTCCCCGTCTTACTTTACCCGTGTATCTAGCTATCTATTCTGTCTGCCATACTGCGTAAAAAGGGGACACTGCTGTAATGTGTAAAAAGGGGACACTGTCTGCCGTACTGTGTAAAAAGGGGGACGCTGGCTGCCGTACTGTGTAAAAAGGGGGACGCTGTGTGCCGTACTGTATAAAAAGGGGACGCGGTCTGCCGTAATGTGTGAAAAGGGGCCGCTGTCTGCCATAATGTGTAAAAAGGGGGACTGGCTGCCGTAATGTGTAAAAAGTGGACGCTGTCTGCCGTAATGTGTAAAAAGGGGGCCTGTCTGCCGTAATGTGTAAAAGGGGCTCTACCTGGTGTAGTGGTGCTACTGTGCGGTGTAATTTGAATAATGGAGACTACTGTGCACCATTATATGAATTGGTATTATTTTGTAGCCACACCCCTTCTCCATGAAGCCATGCCCCTATATTTTTTGCGCGCGCCAACGGCGCGCACTGTCCCTCTTTTACATAAGGTGGAGGGCGCCACTGCCATTTCTTGCACACAGCGCTAAAATGTCTAGTTACAGCACTGCCCCGTGTTCCCACTTCCTCTGTGTGTGTGTCCTAATGTCCCCACAGCCAGCTGGGTCAGGTCAGATGGTGTCTGCCGGCATTGTCAGCAGTGGATTACAGAGTTGTTTGCTACTTGTCTATAGGTCCCCAGTGTCCCCTTACCCTACCTGGATCCTCTCGTTACACTGCATCATCGCCGGGTGTCCAGGTGAGCGCTGGTCAGGGGTCCAGGTGAGCAGGGAGTGCCATGGAGGGGAGGATCATGGATCCATGAAAGGACTTTCTGGCAGCAGGGATCAGTACAGTCACTGGGAGTCCCGCGGGCTGAGAGGGATTGCTGTAAATGCAGTACGCTGCTGCTTGGCAGCGTGAGATAGGCAGGTCTGCAGGCACAGTGACCCCTGCTGAGTCTGCCCACCTGACAGGGACCTTGTGGGGAAATAGCGGGGAGGGATCTGAAAAGATCCCTCACCTGCACAAGCTGCCGCATCAGCGAACATTATGACTGCAGTGCCTCACCAGCTACTGACCTCACCGCACGCCACTGGTATCTAGCACTGCCCTGGCATATGTGTATCTGGCACTGCACATATGTGTATCACGTCCCATTTGAATTGGCTACACCCATTTTTTGGCGCTTGCACCTTTAGCGCACCCAGTACCACTAAGGGGTATAACTACTGGGGGAATAACTACTGGGGGGCAGGCTAATTTTTAAGTTGATAATTTTTGTATGGCCCCCGAAGGATTTTATAAATATCCAAATGGCCCTTGGTAGTAAAAAGGTTCCCCACCCCTGATGTAGACAGTGATAAAATGTTGACATGTTAGAATGTGGATATTTTGTCTGGTGACCCAGCGGTAACTTACCTCCTCCTGGCAGCTGCAACGACCTTTGCAGCATCCCGGGGGCCCCACTGTCATGTGATTGTGACTTCCAGGTCAGACCTCTGATCCTCCAGTGTTCCGGTAAGTATGTCTGCCCTAACCTTAACCTTTCCTCTAGTGCCTAATCCTAACCTTCCCCCACAGCCTATCCCTAACCCTTCCACCCACAACCTAACCCCATTGTCGACCTTCTAACAATGTTAACATCATAACTGTTGACATTGTGGCATTGACATTACGAATGTATCCTGATGACAATATGAAACATTGATTACAGCTTTTGCCTAGTGAGTACTTTGTTATGTGTTTGAGTGCCACTCCTTTTCTGTCTGCAAACTCCCATTGTGAGGACATCTGACGCAGTATACCTATATTATTGTGAGTGCCAGTCAATGCCATATGTATTTAATAGCTGTTTTCAGTGGTCAGCTTGGTGTAGCCCTTTCATACAGATGTAGCCATGACCATCGTGACTGTGAAGAAGTAGAGGAGTGGCAACAGCAACTACTTCATTAAGTTAAGTGATATCACAGGTAAGATAGTATCATTCATTATATACTTTAGTGCAGAATCGAAATTCAGGAGTGGCAGCATAGCTGCAGGTTTGTCATGATGGAGATGTGTCTCAGTTTGTGACTACATTGCTGTACACTGGCCCTCATTCAGTATGGATCACATTTGCAAAGCAGCTCTCAGCAGCTTTGCAAATGCGATCCTAAACAATAAAAATGAAGGAGGAGGTGTATACACAGGATGCAGTTAAAATAATGGCTGTCGGGATCCCGGAGTTCAGGAGTCTGCCGCCAGAATCCTGACAGCCGATGATATGCAGCCGAATGGGATTCCGACAGCCACAGGGTATTCCCACTTGGTTGATGGGTCCACGCCATCAACCGAGTGGGAATGTAACCCGTGGCAAATGAAGCAAGCCATCGGGCCAGATGCGTGGCGAGCGCAGCTGCCTCCCAGCCGAGATTCAGACAGATGGGATGCCGCTGTTGGTACTGTATCCTGACTGCTGGTAACACATAATGATTCTGTATACACACCTCCTGGCTGCATTTGCGATCACAGCACTGCGACTGGAGTCACATCCTGGATCAAACATCACAACCATTGGTTGCAACCAAGTGCCATTTGGGCGCACAAATGGGTCACTTTTTATTTGCTTATTTCAGCTCACCACCCCGGGGGTTGCCAGCAGCCATTCGCGCCTGATCGGAGCTACAATTGAATAGCTCAATTCGGCACCATCTAGTGGCTGCTGGTGAGTACAATATTTGAATCTTGCCCTTTGTGTTGTTTTCGGAGAGTACTCCAAATTTAGAAAATAGAAAATGCATACATTATAAATAGAAAGAGGTCTTTTATCTTCTCCAGTGTGGTTGTGTATTTTTTTGTTGTACATTTGCAATCTATATAATGTAATAAATTTGCCCTTATACAAGCATCATTTTTATTGCATTTCTTATACACTTATATATAACATTATTATTATTATTATTATTATTATTTTTTTGTTATTATTATTATTATTTGATAGGTTCCTATTTATTAATATGTGAAAAGAAACAATTTGTATCTCTGCTTTTCACGGCAGAAAATCTTTCAATCTTTTTCAGGAAAATTTATAAAAAATTGTTCACTTGTGCAGGTATTAAATATAAAAAACCCGCAATATATTTGTTTAAGTAAAAATGCTTTATTTCAGCAATAGAGTAGTATATTTTCCTTTATCGATGCACGTTATTGCCTAGATCATGATAGTGTTCACAGGGCTTGGATGACAAAGCATAGGAATGCTGTTACCGGAGATGGCTGCCGTGGGCGATACATAGGTACTGCTGACAGTATCCTTTGATGAACAGCAATCAATAATATCCTCTGGCGAAAACAGACTTTTTTTTGCCAAGAGAAAGGGCTTTTGAAGGCTTCATAAATAGACCCCTTAATGTTTATACGATTGTACTGCATAAACTGTGCATATGAAATTTGTTTTTTCATTGCTAATCATTTTATATGCTATACTTCTTAACAACATTGCAGCAGATGGACAAATATTTCAATCTGAAAGTTTTAACATTGGCCATATGTCAGCAAAGCCTGTTATGTCCCTTCTATGTCAGCAAAGCCTGTTATGTCCCTTCTATGTCAGCAAAGCCTGTTATGTCGCTTCTATGTCAGCAAAGCCTGTTATGTCCCTTCTATGTCAGCAAAGCCTGTTATGTCCCTTCTATGTCAGCAAAGCCTGTTATGTCCCTTCTATGTCAGCAAAGCCTGTTATGTCCCTTCTATGTCAGCAAAGCCTGTTATGTCCCTTCTATGTTAACACTAGCATGAATTTACTGTAGTTAATAATACTGAGGTAGAAAATACATTGAATGGAACACTGGGCATGATTCAGAGGTGGACACATAGTGTTCTCAGCACCAATGTTTGCGTAGTTGAGCAACTATTGTTGTACTGCGTATGTGTCCTGATGGTCTTGTGAAGGCGGTTGCAATGTGAATTGGTGCACTGTTTGATTGACAGTCAGTGAGCATTTGTAGGTGGTAACATGAAGAGGCAACCATTTCGGGGCAGTATCTCAGCCTGTCACTGTAACATTGTACGTAGAATTAGAGATGAGCGCCTGAAATTTTTCGGGTTTTGTGTTTTGGTTTTGGGTTCGGTTCCGCGGCCGTGTTTTGGGTTCGAACGCGTTTTGGCAAAACCTCACCGAATTTTTTTTGTCGGATTCGGGTGTGTTTTGGATTCGGGTGTTTTTTTCAAAAAACACTAAAAAACAGCTTAAATCATAGAATTTGGGGGTCATTTTGATCCCAAAGTATTATTAACCTCAAAAACCATAATTTACACTCATTTTCAGTCTATTCTGAATACCTCACACCTCACAATATTATTTTTAGTCCTAAAATTTGCACCGAGGTCGCTGTGTGAGTAAGATAAGCGACCCTAGTGGCCGACACAAACACCGGGCCCATCTAGGAGTGGCACTGCAGTGTCACGCAGGATGTCCCTTCCAAAAAACCCTCCCCAAACAGCACATGATGCAAAGAAAAAAAGAGGCGCAATGAGGTAGCTGTGTGAGTAAGATTAGCGACCCTAGTGGCCGACACAAACACCGGGCCCATCTAGGAGTGGCACTGCAGTGTCACGCAGGATGGCCCTTCCAAAAAACCCTCCCCAAACAGCACATGACGCAAAGAAAAAAAGAGGCGCAATGAGGTAGCTGTGTGAGTAAGATTAGCGACCCTAGTGGCCGACACAAACACCGGGCCCATCTAGGAGTGGCACTGCAGTGTCACGCAGGATGTCCCTTCCAAAAAACCCTCCCCAAACAGCACATGACGCAAAGAAAAAAAGAGGCGCAATGAGGTAGCTGTGTGAGTAAGATTAGCGACCCTAGTGGCCGACACAAACACCGGGCCCATCTAGGAGTGGCACTGCAGTGTCACGCAGGATGTCCCTTCCAAAAAACCCTCCCCAAACAGCACATGACGCAAAGAAAAAAAGAGGCGCAATGAGGTAGCTGACTGTGTGAGTAAGATTAGCGACCCTAGTGGCCGACACAAACACCGGGCCCATCTAGGAGTGGCACTGCAGTGTCACGCAGGATGTCCCTTCCAAAAAACCCTCCCCAATCAGCACATGATGCAAAGAAAAAGAAAAGAAAAAAGAGGTGCAAGATGGAATTGTCCTTGGGCCCTCCCACCCACCCTTATGTTGTATAAACAAAACAGGACATGCACACTTTAACCAACCCATCATTTCAGTGACAGGGTCTGCCACACGACTGTGACTGATATGACGGGTTGGTTTGGACCCCCCCCAAAAAAGAAGCAATTAATCTCTCCTTGCACAAACTGGCTCTACAGAGGCAAGATGTCCACCTCATCTTCACCCTCCGATATATCACCGTGTACATCCCCCTCCTCACAGATTATCAATTCGTCCCCACTGGAATCCACCATCTCAGCTCCCTGTGTACTTTGTGGAGGCAATTGCTGCTGGTCAATGTCTCCGCGGAGGAATTGATTATAATTCATTTTAATGAACATCATCTTCTCCACATTTTCTGGATGTAACCTCGTACGCCGATTGCTGACAAGGTGAGCGGCGGCACTAAACACTCTTTCGGAGTACACACTTGTGGGAGGGCAACTTAGGTAGAATAAAGCCAGTTTGTGCAAGGGCCTCCAAATTGCCTCTTTTTCCTGCCAGTATAAGTACGGACTGTGTGACGTGCCTACTTGGATGCGGTCACTCATATAATCCTCCACCATTCTATCAATGTTGAGAGAATCATATGCAGTGACAGTAGACGACATGTCCGTAATCGTTGTCAGGTCCTTCAGTCCGGACCAGATGTCAGCATCAGCAGTCGCTCCAGACTGCCCTGCATCACCGCCAGCGGGTGGGCTCGGAATTCTGAGCCTTTTCCTCGCACCCCCAGTTGCGGGAGAATGTGAAGGAGGAGATGTTGACAGGTCGCGTTCCGCTTGACTTGACAATTTTGTCACCAGCAGGTCTTTCAACCCCAGCAGACCTGTGTCTGCCGGAAAGAGAGATCCAAGGTAGGCTTTAAATCTAGGATCGAGCACGGTGGCCAAAATGTAGTGCTCTGATTTCAACAGATTGACCACCCGTGAATCCTTGTTAAGCGAATTAAGGGCTGCATCCACAAGTCCCACATGCCTAGCGGAATCGCTCCCTTTTAGCTCCTTCTTCAATGCCTCCAGCTTCTTCTGCAAAAGCCTGATGAGGGGAATGACCTGACTCAGGCTGGCAGTGTCTGAACTGACTTCACGTGTGGCAAGTTCAAAGGGCATCAGAACCTTGCACAACGTTGAAATCATTCTCCACTGCACTTGAGACAGGTGCATTCCACCTACTATATCGTGCTCAATTGTATAGGCTTGAATGGCCTTTTGCTGCTCCTCCAATCTCTGAAGCATATAGAGGGTTGAATTCCACCTCGTTACCACTTCTTGCTTCAGATGATGGCAGGGCAGGTTCAGTAGTTTTTGGTGGTGCTCCAGTCTTCTGTACGTGGTGCCTGTACGCCGAAAGTGTCCCGCAATTTTTCTGGCCACCGACAGCATCTCTTGCACGCCCCTGTCGTTTTTTAAAAAATTCTGCACCACCAAATTCAAGGTATGTGCAAAACATGGGACGTGCTGGAATTTGCCCATATTTAATGCACACACAATATTGCTGGCGTTGTCCGATGCCACAAATCCACAGGAGAGTCCAATTGGGGTAAGCCATTCCGCGATGATCTTCCTCAGTTGCCGTAAGAGGTTTTCAGCTGTGTGCGTATTCTGGAAAGCGGTGATACAAAGCGTAGCCTGCCTAGGAAAGAGTTGGCGTTTGCGAGATGCTGCTACTGGTGCCGCCGCTGCTGTTCTTGCGGCGGGAGTCCATACATCTACCCAGTGGGCTGTCACAGTCATATAGTCCTGACCCTGCCCTGCTCCACTTGTCCACATGTCCGTGGTTAAGTGGACATTGGGTACAACTGCATTTTTTAGGACACTGGTGAGTCTTTTTCTGACGTCCGTGTACATTCTCGGTATCTCCTGCCTAGAGAAGTGGAACCTAGATGGTATTTGGTAACGGGGGCACACTGCCTCAATAAATTGTCTAGTTCCCTGTGAACTAACGGCGGATACCGGACGCACGTCTAACACCAACATAGTTGTCAAGGACTCAGTTATCCGCTTTGCAGTAGGATGACTGCTGTGATATTTCATCTTCCTCGCAAAGGACTGTTGAACAGTCAATTGCTTACTGGAAGTAGTACAAGTGGGCTTACGACTTCCCCTCTGGGATGACCATCGACTCCCAGCGGCAACAACAGCAGCGCCAGCAGCAGTAGGCGTTACACGCAAGGATGCATCGGAGGAATCCCAGGCAGGAGAGGACTCGTCAGAATTGCCAGTGACATGGCCTGCAGGACTATTGGCATTCCTGGGGAAGGAGGAAATTGACACTGAGGGAGTTGGTGGGGTGGTTTGCGTGAGCTTGGTTACAAGAGGAAGGGATTTACTGGTCAGTGGACTGCTTCCGCTGTCACCCAAAGTTTTTGAACTTGTCACTGACTTATTATGAATGCGCTGCAGGTGACGTATAAGGGAGGATGTTCCGAGGTGGTTAACGTCCTTACCCCTACTTATTACAGCTTGACAAAGGGAACACACGGCTTGACACCTGTTGTCCGCATTTCTGGTGAAATACCTCCACACCGAAGAGCTGATTTTTTTGGTATTTTCACCTGGCATGTCAACGGCCATATTCCTCCCACGGACAACAGGTGTCTCCCCGGGTGCCTGACTTAAACAAACCACCTCACCATCAGAATCCTCCTGGTCAATTTCCTCCCCAGCGCCAGCAACACCCATATCCTCCTCATCCTGGTGTACTTCAACACTGACATCTTCAATCTGACTATCAGGAACTGGACTGCGGGTGCTCCTTCCAGCACTTGCAGGGGGCGTGCAAATGGTGGAAGGCGCATGCTCTTCACGTCCAGTGTTGGGAAGGTCAGGCATCGCAACCGACACAATTGGACTCTCCTTGTGGATTTGGGATTTCGAAGAATGCACAGTTCTTTGCTGTGCTGCTTTTGCCAGCTTGAGTCTTTTCATTTTTCTAGCGAGAGGCTGAGTGCTTCCATCCTCATGTGAAGCTGAACCACTAGCCATGAACATAGGCCAGGGCCTCAGCCGTTCCTTGCCACTCCGTGTGGTAAATGGCATATTGGCAAGTTTACGCTTCTCCTCCGACAATTTTATTTTAGGTTTTGGAGTCCTTTTTTTACTGATATTTGGTGTTTTGGATTTGACATGCTCTGTACTATGACATTGGGCATCGGCCTTGGCAGACGACGTTGCTGGCATTTCATCGTCTCGGCCATGACTAGTGGCAGCAGCTTCAGCACGAGGTGGAAGTGGATCTTGATCTTTCCCTAATTTTGGAACCTCAACATTTTTGTTCTCCATATTTTAATAGGCACAACTAAAAGGCACCTCAGGTAAACAATGGAGATGGATGGATTGGATACTAGTATACAATTATGGACGGGCTGCCGAGTGCCGACACAGAGGTAGCCACAGCCGTGAACTACCGCACTGTACTGTGTCTGCTGCTAATATATAGACTGGTTGATAAAGAGATAGTATACTCGTAACTAGTATGTATGTATAAAGAAAGAAAAAAAAACCACGGTTAGGTGGTATATACAATTATGGACGGGCTGCCGAGTGCCGACACAGAGGTAGCCACAGCCGTGAACTACCGCACTGTACTGTGTCTGCTGCTAATATATAGACTGGTTGATAAAGAGATAGTATACTCGTAACTAGTATGTATTTATAAAGAAAGAATAAAAAACCACGGTTAGGTGGTATATACAATTATGGACGGGCTGCCGAGTGCCGACACAGAGGTAGCCACAGCCGTGAACTACCGCACTGTACTGTGTCTGCTGCTAATATATAGACTGGTTGATAAAGAGATAGTATACTCGTAACTAGTATGTATGTATAAAGAAAGAAAAAAAAACCACGGTTAGGTGGTATATACAATTATGGACGGGCTGCCGAGTGCCGACACAGAGGTAGCCACAGCCGTGAACTACCGCACTGTACTGTGTCTGCTGCTAATATATAGACTGGTTGATAAAGAGATAGTATACTCGTAACTAGTATGTATGTATAAAGAAAGAAAAAAAAACCACGGTTAGGTGGTATATACAATTATGGACGGGCTGCCGAGTGCCGACACAGAGGTAGCCACAGCCGTGAACTACCGCACTGTACTGTGTCTGCTGCTAATATATAGACTGGTTGATAAAGAGATAGTATACTCGTAACTAGTATGTATGTATAAAGAAAGAAAAAAAAACCACGGTTAGGTGGTATATACAATTATGGACGGGCTGCCGAGTGCCGACACAGAGGTAGCCACAGCCGTGAACTACCGCACTGTACTGTGTCTGCTGCTAATATAGACTGGTTGATAAAGAGATAGTATACTACTAATATTATATATACTGGTGGTCAGGTCACTGGTCACTAGTCACACTGGCAGTGGCACTCCTGCAGCAAAAGTGTGCACTGTTTAATTTTAATATAATATGATGTACTCCTGGCTCCTGCTATAACCTATAACTGGCACTGCAGTAGTGCTCCCCAGTCTCCCCCACAATTATAAGCTGTGTGAGCTGAGCAGTCAGACAGATATATAATATATATAGATGATGCAGCACACTGGCCTGAGCCTGAGCAGTGCACACAGATATGGTATGTGACTGACTGAGTCACTGTGTGTATCGCTTTTTTCAGGCAGAGAACGGATATATTAAATAAACTGCACTGTGTGTCTGGTGGTCACTCACTATATAATATATTATGTACTCCTGGCTCCTGCTATAACCTATAACTGGCACTGCAGTAGTGCTCCCCAGTCTCCCCCACAATTATAAGCTGTGTGAGCTGAGCAGTCAGACAGATATATATAATATTATATATAGATAATAGATGATGCAGCACACTGGCCTGAGCCTGAGCAGTGCACACAGATATGGTATGTGACTGAGTCACTGTGTGCTGTGTATCGCTTTTTTCAGGCAGAGAACGGATTATAAATAAAACTGGTGGTCACTGGTCACTATCAGCAAAACTCTGCACTGTACTGAGTACTCCTAATGCTCCCCAAAATTAGTAAATCAAGTGTCTCTCTAATCTATTCTAAACGGAGAGGACGCCAGCCACGTCCTCTCCCTATCAATCTCAATGCACGTGTGAAAATGGCGGCGACGCGCGGCTCCTTATATAGAATCCGAGTCTCGCGATAGAATCCGAGCCTCGCGAGAATCCGACAGCGTCATGATGACGTTCGGGCGCGCTCGGGTTAACCGAGCAAGGCGGGAAGATCCGAGTCGCTCGGACCCGTGAAAAAAAACATGAAGTTCTGGCGGGTTCGGATTCAGAGAAACCGAACCCGCTCATCTCTAGTAGCTGTAAAGGTTCTGGCGGCTTATTTGCAGCATATTGTACATTGTAAGCAGCCATTAGACTGTTCAGAGGCAGATAGTGCAACTGATGTTGCATCTTTGTACGCAAGGTGTGGATCAGAAATGCCATCAGTGGGCTTCTCTGTACAAATCCCCATGACCCTGGGCATCTGAATTTGAAGCAAGCAATAGCTGATATTTACCAATCTGGATGCCAAATATGAATTTAAAGCCTGATCCTGCCAACACGCATGCTAACCAGTACATGCCCACCCCCACAGATAAGTCTGCAGCACTTTTTGTTTATAAATAATTACCTTTCAAATTCTCAGACACACTACAGTGAGATTACTGCTCCACACCACCAGATTTTGCACAACAATGTTGAGCGGTGTTGGTTGGACTGCCATGCTGCTGCTATTTCTCACTGTACTTACTTTCAGCATTGTTCTCTATATTTTTTGATGTGCATGTTCCTGTTGTGATCTCTGCTAATGCAACCCAGTACAGTTTTGGTGCTGTTTGCCTGAGTATTGCATTGAGTATTGCTTTCAAGGCCCTTAATCGGACGTGTTAAGGCTCGTACACACTGGTCGATGTATCGGCCGTTCTCTTGAACGGCCGATACATCGCGGGACCGTCGGCCAGTGTGTACGGGCGATACGTCTGTGAACTCCGTCGTTCACAGACGTATCACGTCGGCCGCGCAGCACAGCCGACAGCCAATATATCTAATGATATATTGGCCCGTTGCTGTGTGTGTACGGGGCGGTCGTCCGACCGCCCGTACACATGCTGCGGCGGCCGGCGGTGATTGACAGGTGAACTGTGCGGGCGCGAGCGCCCGCCCAGTTCATGACGTCAGTCCCCCGACGGATCGGGCTGTGTGTATGCACAGCACACTGCCCGATCCGTACATAGATATATCTGCAGATCAATTGATCTGCAGATATACAGGTTGAGTATCCCATATCCAAATATTCCGAAATACGGAATATTCAGAAATACGGACTTTTTTGAATGAAAGTGAGATTGTGAAACCTTTGTTTTTTGATGGCTCAATGTACACAAACTTTGTTTAATACACAAAGTTATTAAAAATATTGTATTAAATGACCTTCAGGCTGTGTATATAAGGTGTATATGAAACATAAATGAATTGTGTGAATGTAGACACACTTTGTTTAATGCACAAAGTTACAAAACATATTGGCTAAAATTACCTTCCGGCTGTGTGTATAAGGTGTATATGTAACATAAATGAATTCTGTGCTTAGACTTGGGTCCCATCACCATGATATCTCAATATGGTATGCAATTATTCCAAAATACGGAAAAATCCCATATCCAAAATACCTCTCGTCCCAAGCATTTTGGATAAGGGATACTCAACCTGTATCTAATAGTGTGTACCCACCTTTACACTTAGATTGAAAAGGAACTGTTGACACTAGTTTTTGCTTGTCAAAATATTTACAAGTTCATCTCTGGGTGTCCAGTGCTTGTTGAGACAGACCACCAACACCTGATCACCATACTCCGCAAACCCTGCATATTAACTTTGCACAAGATAAACGCTTCATGATCAAACACCAAAAGTACCATATGAATGTGATGGGCAAACATGGACAGGACCTCCACATCACTACCATCTTATCATGTGCTCACCACCCATACTCAGTGTCCCTGATGCTGATGATGACCTGGGTGTAATGGACTTTGATGTCTGATCCTCCAGATATATGGAGGAGCTCTGTGATGCCACTGGGAAAGACTAGAGATGTGCACCGGAAATTTTTCGGGTTTTGTGTTTTGGTTTTGGATTCGGTTCCACGGCCGTGTTTTGGATTCGGACGCGTTTTGGCAAAACCTCCCTGAAATTTTTTTGTCAGATTCGGGTGTGTTTTGGATTCGTGTGTTTTTTTTTTCAAAACCCCCTCAAAAACAGCTTAAATCATATAATTTGGGGGTAATTTTGATCCTATAGTATTATTAACCTCAATAACCACAATTTCCACTCATTTCCAGTCTATTCTGAACACCTCACACCTCACAATACTATTTTTAGTCCTAAAATTTGCACCGAGGTCGCTGGATGACTAAGCAAAGCGACCCAAGAGGGCGGCACAAACACCTGGCCCATCTAGGAGTGGCACTGCCGTGTCAGACAGGATGGCACTTCAAAAAATTGGCCCCAAACAGCACATGATGCAAAAAAAAGAGAAAAAGAGGTGCACTGTGGTTGCTGGATGGCTAAGCTAAGCGACACAAACACCTCAATATCACAGGAATTATTCGTTCTAATCAATGGTATTATTGGTCCAAATCACTGGAAGAAAATGACAAAATCACTGGGATTATTCGTCTAATCAATGGTATTATTGGTCCAAATCACTGGAAGAAAATGACAAAATCACTGGAATTATTTGTTCTAATCAATGGTATTATTGGTCCAAATCACTGGAAGAAAATGACAAAATTACTGGAATTATTTGTTCTAATTAATGGTATTATAGGTCCAAATCACTGGAAGAAAATGGAATGGATGGATACTTGCAGTGACACAGAGCTGCAAGATACAGCAATGGCCTACTGTACAACTATATACTGTTAGTCACCAAAATGCTGCACTGTAATACTAGAAGCTATAGAAAAGTATATATATTATTGTATATATCAGTACAGAGCAGTATAACTGTGACACATGTGTCCTGACAAGCAGTATAGAAGCTATAGAAAAGTATATATATTATTGTATATATCAGTACAGAGCGCTGTAACTGTGACCCATGTGTCCTGACAAGCAGTATAGAAGCTATAGAAAAGTATATATATTATTGTATATATCAGTACAGAGTGGTGTAACTGTGACCATGTGTCCTGACAAGCAGTATAGAAGCTATAGAAAAGTATATATAATATTACTGTATATCAGTACAGAGCGGTGTAACTGTGACCCATGTGTCCTGACAAGCAGTATAGAAGCTATAGAAAAGTATATATAATATTACTGTTTATCAGTACAGAGCGGTGTAACTGTGACACATGTGTCCTGACAAGCAGTATAGAAGCTTTAGAAAAGTATATATATTACTGTATATATCAGTACAGAGCAGTGTAACTGTGACCATGTGTCATGTCAAGCAGTATAGAAGCTATAGAAAAGTATATATTATATACTGGTGGTCCCCAGTCCCCACAATGCAGCACACTGATCAGATATTTGCAGCACACTGAGCACAGATATGGAGCGTTTTCAGGCAGAGAACGTAGATATTTTCAGCACACTGAGCACAGATTATTTGCAGCACACTGAGCACAGATATTTTCAGCACACTGAGCAGAGATTACGGAGCTTTTCAGGGAGAGAACGCAGCCACGTCCTCTCCGTTCAATCTCCAAAGCACAAGTGAAAATGGCGGCGACGCGCGGCTCCTTATATAGAATACGAATCTCGCGAGAATCCGACAGCGGGATGATGATGTTCGGGCGCATTCTGGTTAACCGAGCAAGGCGGGAAGATCCTAGGCTGCCTCGGAACCATGTAAAATAGGTGAAGTTCAGGGGGGTTCGGATCCTGAGGAACCGAACCCGCTCATCTGTAGGAAAGACCTCTGCGAACGGTTGTCTGTGTTATTCATTGTTGGCCTTCTTCCTCCGGGGAACTGTCTTGAAAGCACAAGTCTTTTCTTTTCCCCTTCCATGATCAATTAACCCTCTGAGATGACATCCTCCTGCGTGGTAAGCATTTTATGATACCTTATGCCCTTTAAGGTTTCTGTGCTCAGCAGGACCTCCAGAGGCACCTCAGACATGAGGCCAAAATATAGTGAGCTAAGGATGTCCTGTTTTGGCCCTTTATGGAGGAGGTTGTCTCTGCCTATACCCCCTGCAATGCTTTGCAAGCCCAAATTGCCAAGGAACCGTTGACTCTCCATGAAGTTCTTGACCGTCCTTAGTAAAGTGCACAATGTGATAGTGGATTTGTATTCCAACTGGTTCAAGATAAGTTATCTTCCCAAACTGACAAGTGCCACAGTCATCAACAAAATGAAAATACACTTTTCTGCACATGGGCTTTAATGCAAGCTACTTACAATGGTGAATTCCATGCCAGTGAATGGGACATCTCCCATGTCACCAGCAGTCCTCGCTTTTCACAGTCCAACTGATTAGTACAAAGTTTAGTATGTTCTGCAAAACACCTGTTATACATATGTTATACAAATGTTTCTGTTGTGTTCATGGTGTTCTTCAATTTGAGAAATACTTCAAGAGAAGGACATCCCTCCTGCTCAATGCCTTCTGTCCAGGCACACTTGCGTCATCAGTCCCACCACAAAGTACAAACTTAGGGGGTCATTCCGAGTTGATCGCTTGCTAGCTACTCTTTGCAGAGCTGCGATCAGGTAGTCGCCACTTATAGGGGAGTGTATTTTAGCTTTGCAAGTGTGTGAACGCCTATGCAGCCAAGTTCTGCAAAAAAAAATTGTGCAGTTTCTGAGTAGGTCTGAACTTACTCAGCCCTTGCGATCACTTCAGCCTGTCTGGTCCCGGAAATGACGTCAGACACCCGCCCTTTAGACGCTTGGACATGCCTGCATTTTTCCAAACACTCCCAGAAAACGGTCAGTTGACACTAGAGATGTGCACTTGAAATTTTTCGGGTTTTGTGTTTTGGTTTTGGGTTCGGTTCCGCGGCCGTGTTTTGGGTTCGACCGCGTTTTGGCAAAACCTCACCGAATTTTTTTTGTCGGATTCGGGTGTGTTTTGGATTCGGGTGTTTTTTTCAAAAAACACTAAAAAACAGCTTAAATCATAGAATTTGGGGGTCATTTTGATCCCAAAGTATTATTAACCTCAAAAACCATAATTTCCACTCATTTTTCAGTCTATTCTGAATACCTCACACCTCACAATATTATTTTTAGTCCTAAAATTTGCACCGAGGTCGCTGGATGACTAAGCTAAGCGACCCTAGTGGCCGACACAAACACCGGGCCCATCTAGGAGTGGCACTGCAGTGTCACGCAGGATGGCCCTTCCAAAAAACACTCCCCAAACAGCACATGATGCAAAGAAAAAAAGAGGCGCAATGAGGTAGCTGTGTGAGTAAGATAAGCGACCCTAGTGGCCGACACAAACACCGGGCCCATCTAGGAGTGTCACTGCAGTGTCACGCAGGATGGCCCTTCCAAAAAACACTCCCCAAACAGCACATGACGCAAAGAAAAAAAGAGGCGCAATGAGGTAGCTGTGTGAGTAAGCTAAGCGACCCTAGTGGCCGACACAAACACCGGGCCCATCTAGGAGTGGCACTGCAGTGTCACGCAGGATGGCCCTTCCAAAAAACACTCCCCAAACAGCACATGACGCAAAGAAAAAAAGAGGCGCAATGAGGTAGCTGTGTGAGTAAGATAAGCGACCCTAGTGGCCGACACAAACACCTGGCCCATCTAGGAGTGGCACTGCAGTGTCACGCAGGATGGCCCTTCCAAAAAACACTCCCCAAACAGCACATGACGCAAAGAAAAAAAGAGGCGCAATGAGGTAGCTGTGTGAGTAAGATAAGCGACCCTAGTGGCCGACACAAACACCGGGCCCATCTAGGAGTGGCACTGCAGTGTCACGCAGGATGGCCCTTCCAAAAAACACTCCCCAAACAGCACATGACGCAAAGAAAAAAAGAGGCGCAATGAGGTAGCTGTGTGAGTAAGATAAGCGACCCTAGTGGCCGACACAAACACCGGGCCCATCTAGGAGTGGCACTGCAGTGTCACGCAGGATGGCCCTTCCAAAAAACACTCCCCAAACAGCACATGACGCAAAGAAAAAAAGAGGCGCAATGAGGTAGCTGTGTGAGTAAGATAAGCGACCCTAGTGGCCGACACAAACACCTGGCCCATCTAGGAGTGGCACTGCAGTGTCACGCAGGATGGCCCTTCCAAAAAACACTCCCCAAACAGCACATGACGCAAAGAAAAAAAGAGGCGCAATAAGGTAGCTGTGTGAGTAAGATAAGCGACCCTAGTGGCCGACACAAACACCGGGCCCATCTAGGAGTGGCACTGCAGTGTCACGCAGGATGGCCCTTCCAAAAAACACTCCCCAAACAGCACATGACGCAAAGAAAAAAAGAGGCGCAATGAGGTAGCTGTGTGAGTAAGATAAGCGACCCTAGTGGCCGACACAAACACCGGGCCCATCTAGGAGTGGCACTGCAGTGTCACGCAGGATGGCCCTTCCAAAAAACACTCCCCAAACAGCACATGACGCAAAGAAAAAAAGAGGCGCAATGAGGTAGCTGTGTGAGTAAGATAAGCGACCCTAGTGGCCGACACAAACACCGGGCCCATCTAGGAGTGGCACTGCAGTGTCACGCAGGATGGCCCTTCCAAAAAACACTCCCCAAACAGCACATGACGCAAAGAAAAAAAGAGGCGCAATAAGGTAGCTGTGTGAGTAAGATAAGCGACCCTAGTGGCCGACACAAACACCGGGCCCATCTAGGAGTGGCACTGCAGTGTCACGCAGGATGGCCCTTCCAAAAAACACTCCCCAAACAGCACATGACGCAAAGAAAAAAAGAGGCGCAATGAGGTAGCTGTGTGAGTAAGATAAGCGACCCTAGTGGCCGACACAAACACCGGGCCCATCTAGGAGTGGCACTGCAGTGTCACGCAGGATGGCCCTTCCAAAAAACACTCCCCAAACAGCACATGACGCAAAGAAAAAAAGAGGCGCAATGAGGTAGCTGTGTGAGTAAGATAAGCGACCCTAGTGGCCGACACAAACACCTGGCCCATCTAGGAGTGGCACTGCAGTGTCACGTAGGATGGCCCTTCCAAAAAACACTCCCCAAACAGCACATGACGCAAAGAAAAATGAAAGAAAAAAGAGGTGCAAGATGGAATTGTCCTTGGGCCCTCCCACCCACCCTTATGTTGTATAAACAGGACATGCACACTTTAACCAACCCATCATTTCAGTGACAGGGTCTGCCACACGACTGTGACTGAAATGACGGGTTGGTTTGGACCCCCCCCAAAAAAGAAGCAATTAATCTCTCCTTGCACAAACTGGCTCTACAGAGGCAAGATGTCCACCTCATCATCATCCTCCGATATATCACCGTGTACATCCCCCTCCTCACAGATTATCAATTCGTCCCCACTGGAATCCACCATCTCAGCTCCCTGTGTACTTTGTGGAGGCAATTGCTGCTGGTCAATGTCTCCACGGAGGAATTGATTATAATTCATTTTAATGAACATCATCTTCTCCACATTTTCTGGAAGTAACCTCGTACGCCGATTGCTGACAAGGTGAGCGGCGGCACTAAACACTCTTTCGGAGTACACACTTGTGGGAGGGCAACTTAGGTAGATTAAAGCCAGTTTGTGCAAGGGCCTCCAAATTGCCTCTTTTTCCTGCCAGTATAAGTACGGACTGTGTGACGTGCCTACTTGGATGCGGTCACTCATATAATCCTCCACCAATCTTTCAATGGGGAGAGAATCATATGCAGTGACAGTAGACGACATGTCCGTAATCGTTGACAGGTCCTTCAGTCCGGACCAGATGTCAGCATCAGCAGTCGCTCCAGACTGCCCCGCATCACCGCCAGCGGGTGGGCTCGGAATTCTGAGCCTTTTCCTCGCACCCCCAGTTGCGGGAGAATGTGAAGGAGGAGATGTTGACAGGTCGCGTTCCGCTTGACTTGACAATTTTCTCACCAGCAGGTCTTTGAACCCCAGCAGACTTGTGTCTGCCGGAAAGAGAGATCCAAGGTAGGTTTTAAATCTAGGATCGAGCACGGGTGCCAAAATGTAGTGCTCTGATTTCAACAGATTGACCACACGTGAATCCTTGTTAAGCGAAATTAAGGGCTCCATCCACAAGTCCCACATGCCTAGCGGAATCGCTCCGTGTTAGCTCCTCCTTCAATGTCTCCAGCTTCTTCTGCAAAAGCCTGATGAGGGGAATGACCTGACTCAGGCTGGCAGTGTCTGAACTGACTTCACGTGTGGCAAGTTCAAAGGGCATCAGAACCTTGCACAACGTTGAAATCATTCTCCACTGCGCTTGAGACAGGTGCATTCCACCTCCTATATCGTGCTGAATTGTATAGGCTTGAATGGCCTTTTGCTGCTCCTCCAACCTCTGAAGCATATATAGGGTTGAATTCCACCTCGTTACCACTTCTTGCTTCAGATGATGGCAGGGCAGGTTCAGGTGTTTTTGGTGTTGCTCCAGTCTTCTGTACGTGGTGCCTGTACGCCGAAAGTGTCCCGCAATTCTTCTGGCCACCGACAGCATCTCTTGCACGCCCCTGTCGTTTTTTAAAAAATTCTGCACCACCAAATTCAAGGTATGTGCAAAACATGGGACGTGCTGGAATTTGCCCAGATTTAATGCACACACAATATTGCTGGCGTTATCCGATGCCACAAAACCACAGGAGAGTCCAATTGGGGTAAGCCATTCCGCGATGATCTTCCTCAGTTGCCGTAAGAGGTTTTCAGCTGTGTGCGTATTCTGGAAACCGGTGATACAAAGCGTAGCCTGCCTAGGAAAGAGTTGGCGTTTGCGAGATGCTGCTACTGGTGCCGCCGCTGCTGTTCTTGCGGCGGGAGTCCATACATCTACCCAGTGGGCTGTCACAGTCATATAGTCCTGACCCTGCCCTGCTCCACTTGTCCACATGTCCGTGGTTAAGTGGACATTGGGTACAGCTGCATTTTTTAGGACACTGGTGACTCTTTTTCTGAGGTCTGTGTACATTTTCGGTATCGCCTGCCTAGAGAAATGGAACCTAGATGGTATTTGGTACCGGGGACACAGTACCTCCAACAAGTCTCTAGTTGGCTCTGCAGTAATGATGGATACCGGAACCACGTTTCTCACCACCCAGGATGCCAAGGCCTCAGTTATCCGCTTTGCAGCAGGATGACTGCTGTGATATTTCATCTTCCTCGCAAAGGACTGTTGGACAGTCAATTGCTTGGTGGAAGTAGTAAAAGTGGTCTTACGATTTCCCCTCTGGGATGACCATCGACTCCCAGCAGCAACAACAGCAGCGCCAGCAGCAGTAGGCGTTACACGCAAGGATGCATCGGAGGAATCCCAGGCAGGAGAGGAATCGTCAGAATTGCCAGTGACATGGCCTGCAGGACTATTGGCATTCCTGGGGAAGGAGGAAATTGACACTGAGGGAGTTGGTGGGGTGGTTTGCGTGAGCTTGGTTACAAGAGGAAGGGATTTACTGGTCAGTGGACTGCTTCCGCTGTCGCCCAAAGTTTTTGAACTTGTCACTGACTTATTATGAATGCGCTGCAGGTGACGTATAAGGGAGGATGTTCCGAGGTGGTTAACGTCCTTACCCCTACTTATTACAGCTTGACAAAGGCAACTCATGGCTTGACAAATGTTGTCCGCATTTCTGTTAAAATACTTCCACATCGAAGAGCTGATTTTTTTGGTATTTTCACCAGGCATGTCAACGGCCATATTCCTCCCACGGACAACAGGTGTCTCCCCGGGTGCCTGACTTAAACAAACCACCTCACCATCAGAATCCTCCTTGTCAATTTCCTCCCCAGCGCCAGCAACACCCATATACTCCTCATCCTGGTGTACTTCAACACTGACATCTTCAATCTGACTATCAGGAACTGGACTGCGGGTGCTCCTTCCAGCACTTGCAGGGGGCGTGCAAATGGTGGAAGGCGCATGCTCTTCACGTCCAGTGTTGGGAAGGTCAGGCATCGCAACCGACACAATTGGACTCTCCTTGTGGATTTGGGATTTCGAAGAACGCACAGTTCTTTGCGGTGCTTTTGCCAGCTTGAGTCTTTTCATTTTTCTAGTGAGAGGCTGAGTGCTTCCATCCTCATGTGAAGCTGAACCACTAGCCATGAACATAGGCCAGGGCCTCAGCCGTTCCTTGCCACTCCGTGTGGTAAATGGCATATTGGCAAGTTTACGCTTCACCTACGACAATTTTATTTTAGATTTTGGAGTCCTTTTTTTACTGATATTTGGTGTTTTGGATTTTACATGCTCTGTACTATGACATTGGGCATCGGCCTTGGCAGACGACGTTGCTGGCATTTCATCGTCTCGGCCATGACTAGTGGCAGCAGCTTCAGCACGAGGTGGAAGTGGATCTTGATCTTTCCCTAATTTTGGAACCTCAACATTTTTGTTCTCCATATTTTAATAGGCACAACTAAAAGGCACCTCAGGTAAACAATGGAGATGGATGGATACTAGTATACTTATGGATGGACGAGCGACTGCCGACACAGAGGTAGCTACAGCCGTGGACTACCGTACTGTGTCTGCTGCTAATATAGACTGGATGATAATGAGATGAAATCAATATATATATATATATATAATATCACACTAGTACTGCAGCCGGACAGGTAGATATATTTATTATGTAATGACTGATGACGGACCTGCTGGACACTGTCAGCTCAGCAGCACCGCAGACTGCTACAGTAAGCTACTATAGTAGTATGTATAAAGAAGAAAGAAAAAAAAAAACCACGGGTAGGTGGTATACAATTATGGATGGACGAGCGACTGCCGACACAGAGGTAGCTACAGCCGTGGACTACCGTACTGTGTCTGCTGCTAATATAGACTGGATGATAATGAGATGAAATCAATATATATATATATAATATCACACTAGTACTGCAGCCGGACAGGTAGATATATTTATTATGTAATGACTGATGATGGACCTGCTGGACACTGTCAGCTCAGCAGCACCGCAGACTGCTACAGTAAGCTACTATAGTAGTATGTATAAAGAAGAAAGAAAAAAAAAAACCACGGGTAGGTGGTATACAATTATGGATGGACGAGCGACTGCCGACACAGAGGTAGCTACAGCCGTGGACTACCGTACTGTGTCTGCTGCTAATATAGACTGGATGATAATGAGATGAAATCAATATATATATATATATAATATCACACTAGTACTGCAGCCGGACAGGTAGATATATTTATTATGTAATGACTGATGACGGACCTGCTGGACACTGTCAGCTCAGCAGCACCGCAGACTGCTACAGTAAGCTACTATAGTAGTATGTATAAAGAAGAAAAAAAAAAACCACGGGTAGGTGGTATACAATTATGGATGGACGAGCGACTGCCGACACAGAGGTAGCTACAGCCGTGGACTACCGTACTGTGTCTGCTGCTAATATAGACTGGATGATAATGAGATGAAATCAATATATATATATATATATAATATCACACTAGTACTGCAGCCGGACAGGTAGATATATTTATTATGTAATGACTGATGACGGACCTGCTGGACACTGTCAGCTCAGCAGCACCGCAGACTGCTACAGTAAGCTACTATAGTAGTATGTATAAAGAAGAAAGAAAAAAAAAAACCACGGGTAGGTGGTATACAATTATGGATGGACGAGCGACTGCCGACACAGAGGTAGCTACAGCCGTGGACTACCGTACTGTGTCTGCTGCTAATATAGACTGGATGATAATGAGATGAAATCAATATATATATATATATATATATATATATAATATCACTAGTACTGCAGCCGGACAGGTATATATATTTATTATGTAATGACTGATGACGGACCTGCTGGACACTGTCAGCTCAGCAGCACCGCAGACTGCTACAGTAAGCTACTATAGTAGTATGTATAAAGAAGAAGAAAAAAAAGAAAAAAAAACGGGTAGGTGGTATACAATATTATATATATATTATATACAATTATATATATATATATATATATTAAACTGGTGGTGATTATTAAACTGGTGGTCAGGTCACTGGTCACACTATCAGCAACTTGCAAGTAGTACTCCTAAGCAGACAATCACAATATATATTATACTGGTGGTCAGTGTGGTCACAATGGCAGTGTGGCACTCTGGCAGCAAAAGTGTGCACTGTACGTTATATGTACTCCTGAGTCCTGCTCTCAGACTCTAACTGCTCCCCACTGTCAGTGTCTCCCCCACAAGTCAGATATACATTATACAGTCACACTATCTATCTATCACTTCAGCAAGTAGTAGTACTCCTCCTAATGCTCCCCAAAATTACTACTGTGTCTCTCTCTACTCTAGTCTCACTCTCTTCTCTATAAACGGAGAGGACGCCAGCCACGTCCTCTCCCTATGAATCTCAATGCACGTGTGAAAATGGCGGCGACGCGCGGCTCCTTATATAGAATCCGAGTCTCGCGATAGAATCCGAGCTTCGCGAGAATCCGACAGCGGGATGATGACGTTCGGGCGCGCTCGGGTTAACCGAGCAAGGCGGGAAGATCCGAGTCGCTCGGCCCCGTGTAAAAAAAAATGAAGTTCGGGCGGGTTCGGATTCCGAGGAACCGAACCCGCTCATCTCTAGTTGACACCCATAAATGCCTTCTTCCTGTCAATTTCCTTGCGATCGGCTGTGCGAATGGATTCTTCATTAAATCCATCACTCAGCATCGATCCGCTTTGTACCCGTACGATGCACCTGCACATTGCAGTGCATATGCATGCGCAGTAGTGACCTGATTGCTACGCTGCGAAAAAGGGCAGCATGCGATCATGTCGGAATGACCCCCCATGTGCAAGATGTTCTGCAGTATTCCAGGTTGCAGCTCAAAGCCACTCATAATAAAACATCCCCTCACTTCAGACCATTGTCCCCTTAGCAGACTATATGCATCCAATCCCTTTTCAGGTTTATCAGAGTTATGACTGCAGAGATTTTCCAACAGGCCCAACAGCTATGTGGTGCAATCTAATGATGCCATATATGCAGGGCCGGATAAAGGCTGATGGGGGCCCAAGGCAATGTAGGTTGTGGGGCCCCCTAAACCAACCATCTGCCAGCAGTCAGCTCCCCCCCCCCAACCCCCGCGCCTCCACCAGCACCTGGGACCTGCCCCACTCCTTACTCTTTTACTTTGGCCTGTCAGCAGGTAAAGGTACGTGGCAGCTATGAGGCAGGAGACACCAATGGCTCTGCTCCCACTTTCACTGTGCTTTTACTAAACAGCTGAGCCGCCGAGGTACTCCTGCACGGTGCAAGACAGTCCTATGCCATTGCCCAAAAGTGAGCCAATGCGGAGACCTTTCACAAGCCCTTTTTTTGTCACCAGGCCTAATCCAAAATTCCTGGACTACGCTACTTAACCTTCCATTTTTTCAGTTATGTTCTTTCTTGCATACTGATCTCACATCCAACACCTGTCACAATTGGGGTGATTGAGACCTGATCGCTAGGCCGCTAAAATTGTAGCCCTGAGATCACATAGTCGCCGCCCAAGGGGAGTATATATTTGCCATGCAAGTGTACGATTGCATGTGTATGCTGAGCTGCTAAAACCCCCGAAGTCAGCAGACAGCTGCAAATCCATTCACACCTCACTCACCAGTGAATGTTTTGTGTGTGCAGTCTCTGAACGGGCTGATCAGTACTGTAGCTGATATTACACACCCTCCCTGAAAATTATTGGGCACGCCTGCATTTTTCCTGACACTCACAGAAAACAGTCAGTTGCTACCCACAAATGGCTTCCTCCTGTCAATCAGCATGTGAATGACTGTGCGATTAGAATTTTCACACCAGCCTGTCGCTGACAGGCGATGCCTGTTGTTGTTTGCCGACGTGCATGCGCATTGCGGTGCCTACGCATGCGCAGTTATTACCTGATCACCTGCTGTGTGAAAACACACAGCAGCGTTCAGGTCTGAATCAGGCCCAATGTCTCACACCAACATACCTGTTAGTGTTTGATTTCAAAGATTTTTATTAATTTTGACAAAGAAGTAACATATGAATCAAACAATATGAAGCTTAGCAAATGCCCTCAGGTGGGGACATGAGGTTTTGCACTCCATTTACCTGAACAGAAGTAAGAATATCTGAGTATTGGTCTGAACATATATAGTCAAGTAAGTGTGAATGATGTGTTGCCTTCAAATGTATTTTTCTAGGATCTCCGATAATAGTGAGTCACATAGTGGACATGTAACACTTTTGATAGGCAACCATGAGTAGAGGAGAGTGAAAATAGGAAGAAGAAAAGAATAAAAATAAAAGCAGGTATATGATGAAAAGAGGAGTAAATAAAAGAAGACAGGAGAGAAGGGTCAATAGTTGAGGACACGACAGACTTAAGGGGGAGGAGGGGGGGGGATTAGCAGTAGAACATAGATCATACTTTAAGGCATTATACATATAAACTATGATTACATCTAGGATCTACTAAATGAGGTTACTAGGGTTACAGCAAGTTCCTCCAAATGTCCAGTTGAGTAGAGTCATCTAAAGTAGATATATACTTTCCCCATTTTTTAATAAAGGAATCGAAGGAGTATTCGGTGTTGAGTGAGAGTGTTCTTTTGTCGAAATATATTAGTTGGAGGATTCTGTTCCGAAGTTCTCTAATAGACGGGGCGGTTTTTTGTGTCCAATGTATCAAGATGAGCTTCTTCGCCATGGTGAATACTGTGATAAGAAATGCTATGGGCGGGCTCTCTGTCTTGGGAAAGTTCCAATCTTTAAAGTTTAGGCATATACAGGCAAGTGGATTGAGGTCCAGATTTAGGTGTAGTGTAGAGTTGAGAAAAGCTATAGTCTTGCGCCAAAACTTTAACACCTTATTGCAGGACCAAAAACAATGAAAGAATTTGGCGTTGACCATAGAGCATTTGTAGCAAGAGCCAGGATCTGAGGTAGACATATGTCTTCTTTGTGCTGGGGAGATATAGATCCTGTGTATAGACTTAAAGTGGACTTCTTGAAGATAAGATGAATGGAGTGTTTTCATAATTTTTGGAAACTGGAAGGTATCAATAATCTCGGCACTTGTAATCCCAGGGATGTCGGCACTCCAAGCAGACACAAGGTTAGTTAGACCCAATTCATTTACTGAAATTGTTAGGAGAGCATATAGCATCTTGGTTGAGGATTTATGACTATTATAGGATTTAAAGATAGTATCCAGAGGGTGAGTAGCTTTAAGTGAGGGGCTTAGTGAAGGTAATGACATTGTATAATGTCTAGCTTGTAGATATAAGTAAAAGTGGGAGTTAGGGAGGTCATAAGTGTCTTTTAGGGTGGAGAAGGTAAGTATATGGCCTCCAGGATCAAAAAGTTTCGATGCTAGATTAAGGCCTTTTTGGGACCATTGGCGGAAGATTGGATTAGTTAGGGAGGGTTGGAAATTGGGGTTGCCCCATAATGGACAAAAAGGTGAGAATGTGTGTTGGAATTTGAGGTTTTTACTCAGCTTGATCCAGCTGTTGTATGTGTTTCTAAACAAGGAGTGGTTTGCGATGTGTGGAGGTATTAAGTGGAGAGGTGTGTGTAGTAAAGCTCCTGGGGAAAATGGGTAAAATAAGGATTGTTCAAGTGCCTTATCAGTGAATTTTGAGGTTTCCATAAGCCAATCTGCTATTATCCTGAATTGAGTCGTGACAGAATATAGTGCAAAATTTGGGATGCTGAGACCACCGTTTGACTTCGGTTTGTATAGCTTTTTTAGAGCTAGTCTAGGACGTTTGCCCTGCCATAAGAATAGTGAGATTCTTTTCTCGAGGGTGCTAAGGTCTTGTTTGGATATGACACATGGTAATAATTGTAAGGGGTAGTATATTTTTGGAAAAATTACACTTTTCAATATTGCTGCTCTACTAAGTAGCGATAGAGGGAGTTTTGCCCACCCTTCTAGTTGAGAATAGATTTTTGTAAGGAGGGGGGGGAAATTAGATGAATATAGGGAGTGAGAATCGTTAGTGATCTGTACTCCTAAATATTTAAGCTGAGAGGTTTTAATGCGAAATTGGGACAGTATCGGTAAGGAGTGGAAGTCAGGAGATTGCTTAGATATGGGGAGAATTTCGGACTTAGCAACGTTAATTTTATAACCTGCTATCGAGCTGAAAGATGATATTATTTCTAAAATCACTGGGAGGGACTTAATAGGATTAGATATGAAGAGTAACATGTCGTCTGCAAAGAGGGACACTTTCAATTCTAATGAGGAGACTTTAATGCCGGTGAAATCTAATGCGGATCTAAGGGCGATAGCCAAAGGTTCGATCGCTATATCAAAAAGGAGTGGTGACAGGGGACAACCCTGCCGAGTACCCTTCTGAATTGGAAAGGGGGAAGATAGGAATCCATTGCATGAGATTTGTCAGGATGACTTTGTGTATAGTGTTTTAATAAAAGAGATAAAAGTGGATGGGATACCAAATCTCTCCATAGTGAGGAACAAGTGGGACCAGTGTACTAGGTCAAATGCTTTTTCTGCATCAATTGATAGAATTGCTTTTCCACTGGACCCACCTGTTCCCTCACTACCCATGTGTACTGCTGCCAAAACTTTTCGGATATTTGTGAGTGAGTGTCTGCCCTTAATGAATCCTGTTTGGTCATGGTGTATTATTGAGGGGAGGATAGGGTTGAGGCGGGTGGCTAAGATTTTTGTAAGGAGTTTGTAGTCAGAATTTAATAAGGAGATGGGTCTGTATGAAGCGTATTGTGCAGGGTCTCTACCAGGTTTAAGTATAAGTTTGATAATTGCCGAATTAAAATAGGGGGGAGGGGCTGCATTAAAGAGGATAAAATTAAAGACTGATACTAAGATTGGGGCTATACGTTTGTCAAATAATTTATAAAAATCTCCATTGAAGCCATCTGGTCCTGGTGCTTTCGCTGATTTTAACGTTTTCATGGCCTGAATGACTTCAGATAGGGTGATCGGTTGTGTTAACAAATTATTAGAATCTTTAGGAATTTGGGGGTATGTAAGAGTGTCCCATAAGGATCGGGGGGAATTAAGAATTGGAGGAGTATTAGGAGGGTCAATATCCGAGGGTGTCTGGGGATGTGAATATATGTCTGTATAATAGTGTTGCATGTTTTGGGAGATCTGTTTGTTGGATGTGGTATGTGTGCCATCCGATTGGATTAGGGGGTGTACTGTCATAGGGGGTCTAGTCCCGTTAAGAATGTTGGTCAATAACTTACTAGTTTTGTTGCCATATCTATGGAAGCGGTAATTAGAGTAGAATTGTGATTTGTCTGATAAGGTTTGGAGGGTTTCCTCAAATTTTATTTTAGCTGCTAGGTATATGGACTTGTTGGCAGGGGTAGGTAGTAAGCTATAGGTTGAATAGGCTTCTGTGAGGGATTGTTGGAGTAGGAGATAAGATTTAGAGCCATTCTTTTTTTCCTTAAATTCAAAGTTTAAGATCGAACCTCTCAAAACTGCCTTTGCAGACATCCAGTATAGTGGTGGATTAGTGGCTAGGTGTTGTTTGTTATTTTCGTGATATTCATCCCAGGAGTGTAGTACATGATTAATGAATCTAGGAATTTTAGAAAGGTGCGCTGGGAATCTCCAGGTCTTATGTGTAGATCTTTCATTTTGTGTTTTAACTGTAAGCCATACCAGTGCATGGTCAGATAAGATGATTGGTTCTATACCTGAGGAGTAATCATTTAAGGGAAGAGGGTCTGCAGTGGTATATACAACTATATATATATAATCTGTGAGGTGGACTGTCAACGAGAATCACTGGGAGTAGGTGTTACATCGGATATATCATCGACTTGAGACTGCTGATCTTCATTCAAGAATGCTCGTGCATCTTCCGGTGTGTTAAAGTCATAATGTTTGTCTGAAAAGAATATGCGCAAACGCGCCGGGTACATGAGGGCAAATTTCTGTTTAGCTGAGGCCAATTCAGAGCATACTGGAGTAAAGGCTTTTCTAGCTCTCGTGAGCTCTACTGAGAAGTCTTGGAATAGATGTATGCGTTTGCCTTCCCATGAGAGGTTTTGTATCTGACGAGAGGCCTTCCAAATAGCTACCTTGTGAAGGTAGTTAAGGCATTTGAAGATAACTACACGCGGTCTCTTTTCATGTGGCTTAGGAACAGGGCCGATTCTGTGTACCCTCTCAATTATTAAGTCTTTGCATTCTGACTCAATTTTTAGCATTTGAGGAAGTGTAACAGATACAAAGGAGAGGAGGTCTGGGCCTTTAACGGACTCCGGTATTCCTACCACTCTTATATTCGATCTCCTGGAGCGATTCTCTATATCATCTACTTTGTTCCACAGTTGATGGTTCTCTTTCTGTAGATTTAAAATAGCTCGCTGTGCCTCTGACATATCGTGGCAGACTGACGCTACTCGGTGTTCTGTGTCAGTGACTCTTCCCTGTAAGTGGTGTAGCTGTTGTGTGATGTCTGCTACAGCCTGTGTTAGCAGGGGGGTCATAGTGCTCTTAATGGCGTCTACTATGTCCTGGTAAGTCGCTGGGGATTCTGGCGGGCGACGTACCTTTGGAGCATTTGCATCATCTGCTGCTTCTGCTGCAGCTTTCTTTGAGGCTGGTATGCTGTGAGCCGTTTCAGCGTCCGGCGCCATTGTGGGGTCTGCACGGCGCTTCTCCTGACGGCCCTGCGGGTGTTTAGCGGCAGGCGGTGAGGCCAGGAATTTCTCCATCAGAGGGGGAACGGTGCAGGAAGGTCGGGTAGCGGGGCTGTGGAGGCTGCAAGAGCCGTTAATAGTTATATTATTCCGGGTATTGTGCGGAGGAGCACGATCACGCTGTGCTCTGCATGCAACCGGAAGCGGAAGTTCCCATACCTGTTAGTGTTTAATGTTCTTTATGTTGAATAAGGGGGATGTAGATGTATGCTGTATGTGGATTGTGGAAGTTGCATCACTGCTATCCACTGTTATTCAGGATGTGCTTCTGCAGCCATAGGGCCTGATTCAGAGGTATAGCAACTGCTACTGTGAATTTATGCAAATACTTACCTCACAGCATTTTAATATTGACTCAGTGGCCCACGGAACACTGAGACTTGCAAGTAGGACTACATGACAGTGCCTGAAAAGCTGAAATTGGGACAGTTGGGAGATATGGCTAATGCCCCATGCAATGGGCTTCTTACTGAGATGCCCACTGGCTGTGGCTGTAAACTACTGCGGTGCATTGGAAGTCACACCGTCAAGCAGACATCGGCTGCACCATCATACATTACTCTTTCATTGCTCAGAATGTCCAGTGTCGCTTGGAACTACGTCTTCCAACCAGAGGCGTTTCTAGAGAAGAGGGGACCCATGTGCTGACTCCGTGTGTGGGCCCCCTCCTCTCCTGTAGCCATCACCACCGCTGTTAGCTCTCTCAGCACTGTAGACTCTGGCACTGTGTCAGAGTCTACAGCACATGCGCAATCCTGTGCATGCACTGTGTCAGAGTCTACAGCACATGCGCAATCCTGTGCATGCACTGTGTCAGAGTCTCTAGTGCTCAGTGTGCTAGCAAAGTAGCAGCGGTGGTGATGGCTACGGGAGAGGAGACTCAGGGGCACGTGTACACCGCACACACTGCACCCATTATAGATATGCTAGTGCTTCCAACGCAGTACCTGACACTAGCATGCCACTGAAACACTCTCCAAAGGAGCCCCCTCAGTCACTGCCCAGGAACGCCTATCAGAATTGCATGGATGATAACTATTAGGAGGCTTGTGCCCGTTGATCTAAATCCATCCACTTGACCAGTGGCGTAACTACTGCCCCCGCAGCCCTCGCGGTGGCTTGGGGGCGAGGGGCTGCGGGGGCGCCACTGATTTACAGCAGACTGACATGCGGACGAGCGTCCGCATGTCAGTCTGCGGTCTCCTTCCCTCCGCCGCTTGTTGGAGGGACACGGAGGGCACAGCGCGCCTCCCTGTGTCCCTCCTGCATCATCTCCTGCGGCCGCGGGTCTAATAGGGGGAAGTGCCGTCCGTGAGCTCTAATTGGCTCATGAACCGGCACTTCCCCTTTTAGACCCGCGGCCGCCGGAGATGATGCAGCAGGAGGGACACAGGAGAGGCGAGCTGTGCCCTCCGTGTCCCTCCAAAAAGCAGCAGCAGCGGCGGGGGGGGGGGGGGGAATATCTGACACTGGGGCATATATGGCACTGGGGGGGGGAATATCTGGCACTGGGGGTATATATGGCACTGGGGGGAGAATATCTGGCACTGGGGCATATATGGCACTGGGGGGGGAATATCTGGCACTGGGGGCATATATGGCACTGGGGGGGAATATCTGGCACTGGGGGAATATCTGGCACTTGGGGGGGAATATCTGGCACTGGGGGCATATATGGCACTGGGGGGGAATATCTGGCACTGGGGGGGGAATATCTGGCACTGGGGGCATATATGGCACTGGGGAGGAATATCTTGCACTGGGGCATATATGGCACTGGAGGGGGAATATCTGGCACTGGGGGCATATATGGCACTGGGGGGGAATATCTGGCACTGGGGGAATATCTGGCACTGGGGGGGGGGAATATCTGGCACTGGGGGCATATATGGCACTGGGGGGGAATATCTGGCACTGGGGCATATATGGCACTGGGGGGGAATATCTGGCACTGGGGGCATGTATGGCACTGGGGGAATATCTGGCACTGGGGGGGGGAATATCTGGCACTGGGGGCATATATGGCACTGGGGGGGAATATCTGGCACTGGGGGCATATATGGCACTGGGGGGGAATATCTGGCACTGAGGGCATATATGGCACTGGGGGGGAATATCTGGCACTGGGGGAATATCTGGCACTGGGGGGGAATATATGGCACTGGGGGCATATGTGGCACTGGGGGGGTATATGTGTACCTGGCACATGGGGGGGGGGCTATATTTGGCACTGGGGCATGTGAGTACCTGGCACCGTGGGGGAATATCTGGCACTGGGGACATATGTGGCACTGGGAGCACAGCCCTAGCAACAAGGACTACCTCCTAGCAATGAGCATGACACCCAGTGCATGAAACACCTGGCAACGAGCATGACACCCAGTGCATGAAACACCTGGCAACGAGCATGACACCCAGTGCATGAAACCCCTGGCAACGAGCATGACACCCTGAGCATGAAAACCCCTGGCACCGTGCATGGAACCAAGAGCATGAAACCCCTGGCAACGAGCATGACACCCAGTGCATGAAACCCCTGACAACGAGCAGGTAATTGAAAAGTAATTAGAAGCCTTACTGTAGGACTTAATGTGTAATGGGCATTACGGTGTGTGGCATAATGTATCACGGACATTGAGGTGTGTGTCATAATGTGTCACAGGCATTACGGTGTATGGTATACTATATCGCGGGCATTGTGATATGTGGTATAATGTCTCAGGGTCATTGCAGTGTGTGGCATAATGTATCGCGGACATTGCGGTGTGTGTCATAATGTGTCAAGCATTACGGTGTGTGGTATACAATATCACGGGCATTGTGGTATGTGGTATAATGTCTCAGGGTCATTGCAGTGTGGCATAATACATAACTGGCATTGCGGTGTGTGGCATAGGGTATAACGGGCAGGGCATTGCGGTATGTGTCACAGGCATTACGGTGTATGGTATACTATATCACGGGCATTGTGGTATAATGTCTCAAGGTCATTGCAGTGTGTGGCATAATGTGTCACAGGCATTGTATGTGCTATAATGTATCGGGCATTGCAGTGTGTGGCATAATGTATCACGGACATTGCGGTGTGTGTCATAATGTGTCACAGACATTGTATGTGCTATAATGTATCAGGGGCATTGCAGTGTGTAGCATAATGTATAACGGGCATTGCGATTCCTGTCATAATGTGTCACAGGCATTACGGGGTGTGGCATAATGTGTCACAGGCATTATGGTGTGTGGCATAATGTGTCGGGGGCATTACAGTGTGTGCATATTGTGTCATGTGCATTATTGTGTGTGGCATAATGTCTAAGGGCCATTGCAGTATGTGGCATAATGTATACTGGGCATTACTATAAGGAGGAAAAATGACAAATAATGTAAGGGGCATGAATCAGGATTATTTTTCTTTCCTGTGGTGGCCAACGTATGAGCGTGCAGGTTGCAAAACTGGGGTATAAGGTAGTCTTTTCCTGCAATACCACGCCCCTTTATGTGAAACCACGCCCATTCCAACGAAAACCACACCCCTTTTTTGCCACTCACGCATATTTATCCCTTTCTTGCTCCCAATTATGGAGCATGAGGGGGGGGGACGCCAAAGAATTTTTTGGCTTGGGGGAGAAAAATTTCTAGTTACGCCACTGCACTTGACACTACCATGCCTAATAGAATAAAAGATGACTCATACCTAACAGTATAAATAACGTTGTATTGGTCACTGTAATAAAATAAATAAATAAATCTGTGCGCATAAAATATACTAACCGGAGATCTTCAAATTGGCCCAGTGTAACTCAATGGCATTATTCATACTTACCTGGTACAATTGTGCACATCAGAATTTCTTATCTTCACACACACACACACACACACACACACACACACACACACACACACACACACACACACACACACACACACACACACACACACACACACAGCCCAGGTGAATGTCCTGCTCACCATGGTCAAGGTGTGGATGCTGCATCATTCCTCTGCATACAAAAAAGTATACTGTATATTTGTATCTCATGCAATGTCTGTGGTTTGGTAAAATGCAAGTCTGTGCCCAGGCCAATTTGCGTATAACAGTAACCCAGCACCTGATTGTCTGGGGCTGCTCTGTGTCCCCCATGCCACAAGTTAATTTAAAATGTTTCTATTATGCATTATATATTCTGTGAGCAGTTCTTACAGTTTTTCAGCATAGATGTGAATATACAGCATGCCTTACAGACTGACTCCGCATTGACCTGACTTGCCAGAGCTAAGCTTTCTTGGTCAGAAAGATCTTGACACAAAGTGAATCTCCAAGCTGCTGTCTCTGAGCTCATCTGCATTCTGAATGCTGTGTACATGACATTAGCAATTTTAAAGTTATTTTTCAGACACATTGGCACAAGCATTACAGCTGCAAATTGGAACATCTTTGGAATCTAGGAAAACAACAATGGAATCTGACAGCTCACCACTGCAAGGAACAAAGGGAGAAGCAGGGGAACAAAATAAATAAATAAATAAACTACACAGAGAAAAAGGTGAAGGGTTTACTGTGCTGTGTCTCTGATCATCTTTCCAAAATGCCTAATATATGGGGAGAGTCAGAGACTCTCAACTGCCTGTAAAAGGAATTGAAATAAGCAGCGGTATGAAAGTATCTGCAAGGGAAGACGTTTCCTTGATGATACCATAAAATAATGGGCACTGCCAGTATGCCATGTGCATGTGGGTGTAGAAAAAAAATAGCAGCAAGTTGGAAACATTGCAGGTGTAAGAGAATGTAATGTTTGTCGGCAGCTCCAGTTGTCTGTATCACATGAAATAGGATTTCCCTAAGGCCTTACACCACTAGTTCACGTTTATCAGTTGAATTAATTAGGGAAATTAGGACACACAAGGTGCAACCCAGAGGGGAAACCTTCATTGCAAATGTGAAATACGGCACTTTATGTGCCTCCTGGGGGACGTGACAGCCGGTTCCCTCTTCCTGTGTGAGAGGATAAGCTACAACCAATCCAAATATGCAAATGTTCTAAAAGAGAAACACAACATCACTGCAGTATTCATTCCTCTAACTGTTGTAATTCCTCAACTTTTGTAATTCCTTTAAAATGTCTAATTACATTCATGATTCAGCTATTGCTTTCAATATGCATAGTCATGAATTTACAGCTTATTGGAGGGTATTGCAGGAGCATTTAATATTTTTCATAGATCATAAGATCCCTCTTCGGCGAGAATGCCTTCATAGGCATAAAGTGGTTTATACCATCGGAGAAAGGCGTAAACTAAAGGGACCAAACTATGGTGCATAGAGGTCAGACAGTTACAGTAACTACTGCTGCAGTCCCCGTTAATGTCAATGAGGACTGGGGCCTTCAGCTGTAGTTAGTCTTTTGCAGGAGATTTCTGTGAATCTCCTGGATTAGGCTGTTTTCACATAGCTGGAATCAGTAGCGGAATTTACCTAGGTGCTGCATGACTGCCCCCAACCCACCTACAGGGTTTGTGTAACAGTGACAGTGACCCCATTGGTAGCACTCTCTGCTAATCACAGCAAGACAGGCATCCCCAATGGGAGGTGTTTGATCTCCGTGGGACTGCCAGACGGGACTGTGATAGCTTAGGCTGGGTACATACTTTGCGATGTGCACCCGATATATCATCCAATCCGGTGGATCAGACGATATATAGTTCACATCGTTCAGTGTGTATTCACTATATCTTTAACGATGCGTGCTCACGCAGGTTGTTAACAACTTACAATGGGGGTCATTCCGAGTTGTTCGCTCGGTAAATTTCTTCGCATCGCAGCGTTTTTCCGCTTAGTGCGCATGCGCAATGTTCGCACTGCGACTGCGCCAAGTAAATTTGCTATGCAGTTAGGAATTTTACTCACGGCTTTTTCTTCGTTCTCGTGATCGTAATGTGATTGACAGGAAGTGGGTGTTTCTGGGCGGAAACTGGCCGTTTTATGGGAGTGTGTGAAAAAACGCTACCGTTTCTTGGAAAAACGCGGGAGTGGCCGGAGAAACGGAGGAGTGTCTGGGCGAGCGCTGGGTGTGTTTGTGACGTCAAACCAGGAACGACAAGCACTGAACTGATCGCAGATGCCGAGTAAGTCTGGAGCTACTCAGAAACTGCACAGAGATGTCTTATCGCAATATTGCAAATCTTTCATTCGCAATTTTAAGATGCTAAGATTCACTCCCAGTAGGCGGCGGCTTAGCGTGTGCAAAACTGCTAAAAGCAGCTTGCGAGCGAACAACTCGGAATGAGGACCTACATCTTTAGTTTTCACCTTGAAATCTAAAGATATTTTACAAAAAGGCATGCACCTGTATGAGAAGCAAATTATATTGGCCCTCATTCCGAGTTGTTCGCTCGTTCTTTTTCATCGCATCGCAGTGAAAATCCGCTTAGTACGCATGCGCAAAGTTCGCACTGCGACTGCGCCAAGTAACTTTACTATGAAGAAAGTATTTTTACTCACGGCTTTTTCTTCGCTCCGGCGATCGTAATGTGATTGACAGGAAATGGGTGTTACTGGGCGGAAACACGGCGTTTCAGGGGCGTGTGGCTGAAAACGCTACCGTTTCCGGAAAGAACGCAGGAGTGGCCGGAGAAACGGTGGGAGTGCCTGGGCGAACGCTGGGTGTGTTTGTGACGTCAACCAGGAACGACAAGCACTGAACTGATCGCACAGGCAGAGTAAGTCTGGAGCTACTCTGAAACTGCTAAGTAGTTAGTAATCGCAATATTGCGAATACATCGGTCGCAATTTTAAGAAGCTAAGATTTACTCCCAGTAGGCGGCGGCTTAGCGTGTGTAACTCTGCTAAATTCGCCTTGCGACCGATCAACTCGGAATGAGGGCCATTGTTCAGTGCGTATGAACAAGGAGTGTGCACCGGGCCATTTTTGGGGTTTTGGTTTTGGATCTGGATCTCCTTAGTGTTTTGGATCTGGATTGGTTTTGCTAAAACCACCATTGCGGGTTTTGGTTTTGGATCTGTATTTTTTTCTACAAAATCATCAAAACAGCTAAAATAACAAAATTTGGGGGTGTTTTTGTTCCTACAGTATTATTAACCTCAATAAATTTAATTTACACTCATTTCCAGTCTATTCTGCACACCTTACAGCTCACAATATTGCTTTTAGGCCAAAAGGTTGCACCGAGGTGGCTGTATGACTAAGCTAAGCAATAGAAGCAGTCGGCACATACACATGACACATCTAGGAGTGGCACTGCAGTGGCAGACAGGATGGCAGTTTTACAAACTATCCTTGGGCTCTCTCACACACCCTTATGTTGTATAAACAGGACATGCACACTTTAACAAACCAATCATTTCAGTGACAGGGACTGCCACACCTGCGGCTGAAATGATTAGTTTGTTTGGGCCCCCACAAAATAAAGCAATTGATCTCTCCCTGCACAAACTGGCTCTGCAGAAGCAAGATGTTGTCATCATCCTCTGATTCCTCACCCCCATCAGTGTGTACATCTTCGTCTTAACAGACTATTAATTCGTCCCCACTGGAATCCACAATCACAGGTCCCTCTGTATTCTTTGGAGGTAATTGCTGTTAAAGGTCTTCCTCTTGGAATTTGTAATTCATTTTGACAAATATAATCTTTTCCACTATTTGAGGAAATAACCTCATACGCCGATCACTGGCAAGGTTACTGGCTGTGCTAAAAACTCTTTCTGAGTGCACACTGGAGGGTGGGCAACTTAAGTAAAACAAAGCCAGTTTGTGCAAGAGCCTACAAATTGCCTTTTTTCCTGCCAGTATTGAAACGGACTGTCTGACATACCTATTTGGATGCTAGCACTGAAATAGTCATCAACCGTTCTTTCAATGATGACAGCATCATATGCAGTGACAGTAGACATGTAAATAATTGCAGGCAGCTCCTTCAGTCCGGACCATTTGTCAAAACTTGTTCTGACTGATGTGCAGGTCTCTTCGGAAAATGTAGTTTTTTCCTGGCAGCCACAGTACTAGTACTGCGCACCAATAGAAATATATTTCTTGCTCTGGATCACACACAGAGGATATATAGCAGTAGTGTATGGCAGCCACAGTACTAGTAGTCACTAAGTGATGCACCAATAGAAATATATTTTTTGCTGTGGATCAAACAAAGACATATAGCAGTAGTATACATCAGTACTAATAGTCATCACTGAGTGACGCACCAGTAGAAATATAATTTTTGCTTTGGATCACACACAGATATATAGCTGTAGTGTGCGGCAGTACTTGTAGTCGTCACTGAGTGGGACATTGATGGAAATATATATTTTGCTTAGGATCACACACAGATATATAGCAGTAGTGTATGGCAGTACTGGTAGTCTTCACTGAGTGACGCATCAATAGAAATATATTTTTTGCTTTGGATCACACATATATAGCAGTAGTATATGGCAGTACTGGTAGTCTCACTGAGTGAAACACCAATAGAAATATATTGTTTGCTTTGGATAACACACAGATATATAGAAGTAGTGTACAGCAGTACTGGTAGTCGTCACTGAGTGATGCACAAATAGAAATATATGTATTGCTTTGAATCACACACAGAAGCTATATAGCTGTAGTGTCTGGCAGTACTGGTAGTCATCACTGAGTGATGCACTAATAGAAATATATTTTTTGCTCTGGATCACACACAGATATATAGCAGGGGTGTACGGTAGTACTGGTAGTTGTCACTGAGGGACACACCAATAGAAATATATTTTTTGCTCTGGATCACACACAGATATATAGCAGTAGTGTACAGCAGTACTGGTAGTCGTCACTGAGTGATGCACAAATAGAAATATATTTTTTGCTTTGGATCACACACAGAGGATATATAGCAGTAGTGTATGGCAGTACTGGTAGTCATCACTGAATGATGCACTAATAGAAATATATTTTTTTCTTTGGATCACACTCAGATATATAGCAGTAGTGTACGGCAGTACTGGTAGTCGTCACTGAGGGATGCACCAATAAAATATATTTATTGTTCTGGATCACACACAGAGGATATATAGCAGTAGTGGATGGCAGCCGCTGTACTAGTAGTCAGAGTGACGCACCAATAGAAATATATTTTTTGCTTTGGATCACACACAGATATATAGCAGTAGTGTACGGCAGTACTGGTAGTCGTCACTGAGTGGCTCACCAATATAAATATATTTATTGCTTTGGATCACACACAGAGGATATATAGCAGTAGTGTATGGCAGCTGCTGTACTAGTAGTCAGAGTGACGCACCAACAGAAATATATTTTTTGCTTTGGATCACACACAGATATTTAGCAGTAGTGTACAGCAGTACTGGTAGTCATCGCTGAGTGACACACCAATAGAAATATCTTTTTTGCTTTGAATCACACACAAAGGATATATAGCAGTAGTGTACGGCAGCTGCTGTACTAGTAGTCAGAGTGATGCACCAGTAGAAATATATGTTTGCTTTGGATCACACACAGATAGATACAGTAGCAGTAGTGTACGACAGCTGCTGTACTAGTAGTCAGAGTGATGCACCAATAGAAATATATTTTTTGCTTTGGATCACGCCTGGTCATATACATACACAGCAACAGTATGCTACTATGCAGAGCCCTAACACAGTGACAGCACACATGACTCAACTCTCCTGCAAAACAACCCCTCTGCTCTCTCCTGCCACCCTTTGTTCTCTCCCGCCCCACTTTGCTCTCTCCTGCCCTGCTTTGCACTCTCCTTGCTTGCTCCTTCCCTAACAGCACACAGCACAGAAGGAACATGTCCTTACTGTGCACTTTCCAAGTCCGGAGTAAAGACGGCGCTGATCACCGGGACTATATATAAAATCCAAAACCCGTGAGATCCGACAGCGGGATGATAAAGTTTTGCCTCATTTTTGGATCTGAGTCAGATGCGAAAAACAGGTTTGGATGCCCAAGTTCGGACGGGTTCGCTCAGGGAACCGAACCCGCTCATCCCTAGTATGAACGACACAGTTTGTGGGGGGATCTCGCACAATGTCACATCTGATGTGACATCTGCAAGTGTGTACCCAGCCATAGAGAGTGCTGCTCTTACTGCAGGTCTATTAATCCAGGAAAGCCAGCCTGTTCCTAGCATGTAATAACTGGCAGCACCGGACCTATGCCCTGAACCCAGATTTAGACTCTATCTCCTGTTTCTGTCTGACATTAGTCCTCCCTCCTGCTGACATCAGCCGTCATTCACAGGCAGGACAGGGAGTAGAGGGCTACATAGGCAGACCATCCTGCACATGCGCACAATGCAGACCCCCTGGACAGACAGGTAAGGAGCTGCTGCTTGCTGGGATACATTTAGCTATACAGAAACTGCATCATTTCATGAAAAAGCTGTTTAATAAATATAGTAGGACCAAAAATCACTTATCTATATCTTAATAGAAAAATGTTAATTATTTTCATTCACAGTTTTCAATGAGTACATTTTCTTATACACAATTTTATTGTGAATAATTTCTGAAGCAGCAGCTGCTACTTACATTTAGGAGGGAGGCTGCCACTACTCCCAAGCCCAGAGAGGAGACAGCCAGCCCGGGTCCCAGCACCAGAGCAGTGGATCCGGCAGGTGCTGGAACCGGTGCATGAGCCGTCGCTGTAGTGCGACTGTGCAAATCCCTGACTTCTATCTAATACATCAGCTGCAGCCCATAGAAGCTGGATTGGGCTACACGAGAGGCAGGGAGTGCTTATCCCAGCCCAGTCTGGGGAGGAAACACCTCCGAATAGGGCTGCCTTGTGTGTCTGTGACTGACAAGTAGAAATGCCAATAGGAAGTCACAGTGAAGCCAGTGCCATCACGGACGGCATCTGGCTTCACCGACACTGAGCTGGGTAACGGATTTTACCTGGGGGGACTGCAGTGCATAGGTAAAATCTGCCAATGAATATCTGAATTTAGCAAGCTGTACTATGGTCTATGTTAAGTCATGATATGTATAGATTAGCATCTGAGTTATATGCTGAGAATTAATACTGACGAGAACTATTTGCTGTCCATAATTTAAAATTAAATTATAATATTGTTGCAAAAAAAACAACTGTTTTTCATGATAATATTGTATATACTGTAGATAGTATTTACACTTTGAGCTATACCCCCAGACATTTTTGATGGTCTCATTTGTCACAAATATTGTAATACAGTTTCATCATAAAATACCCTTGCAGACACGTCAGCTTCTTTCAGGTTGAGTGCGAATATACTGTGCTATATCCCCACTGCACATACAGGAATGAAAGTGCTGGGAACAGACTGATAACACAACCCTGGCAGCTGTTGCAGGAACAAGTAGTGTAATATAATATGCTAGCATATACTTCTCTTGAACTGGTCATACTCCAGTGCTAACAATTTGTATTTGAAGTTATAAATATATTACAATAATGGTATCATTAATAGCACATTACTGGTGGACAGCTGAAAGGTAGGGATGGACAACGGAAGCCCGTTATCAAATAGTTTCAGGCTTTCAACATCAAATCATGTAATGAATACTAGCAATCGCATCAAAACCATTTAATGGTATAACTATTGATGGTTATACTTTGCGCATGAGCAGAAGCAGTCATAGATTCACGCATGCTCACTTTAGCAGAGCTGCAGACATCACTTCCATATGTTCACAGCTGAATAAGAACAGTCAGCCTTCAGATGGGCATCTGAAAACTGCATCTTATGTCTGGTAACTATGGAATGCCTGCAATTGCATGGAAATAGTTCTTCCATAGGATCGATAACATTGATGGTTGCTAACCATTGTTTTCCAGTGTCCATCCCTACTGCAAGGGGCACCATTGTTTTCCAGTGTCCATCCCTACTGCAGGGGGCATCTGGTTGTGAAAATCCTCTTTAACTGTTATTTGTGGTGTTTTATAAGTAAAAGTTTGAAGTGTGTAGAGGCTTCCCTGATGTCAGTACTCTTTAATAAGTCTTATTTCTCTAACGTCCTAGTGGATGCTGGGGACTCCGTAAGGACCATGGGGAATAGACGGGCTCCGCAGGAGACTGGGCACTCTAAGAAAGATTTAGTACTACTGGTGTGCACTGGCTCCTCCCTCTATGCCCCTCCTCCAGACCTCAGTTAGAATCTGTGCCCGGACAGAGCTGGGTGCATTTTAGTGAGCTCTCCTGAGCTTGCTAATAAGAAAGTATTTTAGTTAGGTTTTTTATTTTCAGAGAGCTTCTGCTGGCAACAGACTCTCTGCTACGTGGGACTGAGGGGAGAGAAGCAAACCTACTAACTGCGGCTAGGTTGCACTTCTTAGGCTACTGGACACCATTAGCTCCAGAGGGATCGAACACAGGACCCGACCTTGTCGTCCGTTCCCGGAGCCGCGCCGCCGTCCCGCTCGCAGAGCCAGAAGTCAGAAGCCGGCGGGTTGAAGCAAGAAGACGTAAAAATCGGCGGCAGAAGACTCCTGTCTTCATATGAGGTAGCGCACAGCACTGCAGCTGTGCGCCATTGCGCCCACACTAACCCACACACTCCGGTCACTGTAGGGTGCAGGGCGCAGGGGGGGGGGCGCCCTGGGCAGCAATTGATTACCTCCTGGCAAAAAGCAGCATATATACAGTGTCACAACTGAGGGCCTGAGCTGACGGGAGGCAGCCTCAGTTGTAGGGGCTGAGATGTACCGGAACCTGGGAGGTTGTATCAGACCCCTGGACATGTAAGTAACATGAATAATAACTGCCCGAAGGCGTGACCACGACAACTTGGATAAAAGTCAATGATGTTTATTATGACAACTCCGCAACACAGCAGCAGTAAAAGAAAACGTAAAAGTCAGCAAAGAATAAATACAGTTCCTGGGTACTACAGGATGGCAGGAGCCACAGGGCACTGGTAGTGTGAGATAGTTCTTATGATCTTCTAGATGGAAAGTCCTTACCAGGCCCGACTGTAGCAATGGAGATAACCCAGGATTGTGCCAGCTGGTGTTCCAGGAAAAGCTGGGTTGCTGAAGATAAAACAGCTGCTGTGGATACTGGCTGGAACCAGACTGTTGTTAGCACGGAGTGGATACTGGCTGGAACCAGTTAAATAATAAATGAACTTGGGAGCGATGAAATATGAACTGAAATGTAGAACTTGAGAGCGGAGAAATAATAATACCGGTGGAGAGTGGTAAAGTGTAGAAAGGACACCGGCCCTTTAAGGGAAGCTGTACTCTGCTGGAAGCTGAGCTGGAAGCAGGTAATGTTGTAGCTGGAAACAGATGAATCCACAATGGATTGGAGAGTCAGACTACACCGCAGGTGGAATGCTGGTGCGGGTCTCTATGGTGGAAGTCTTGAGACAGGAGCTGGAACCTGGAAGACAATCACAGGAGAGAGACAAACAGGAACTAGGTTTGACAACCAAAGCACTGACGCCTTCCTTGCTCAGGCACAGTGTATTTATACCTGCAGCAAGGAAGGGATTGGCTAGGCAATTATGCAGATTATCAATACTGAGAACAGATTGGTGGAAATGATCAGCTGACAGAATCCAAGATGGCTGCGCCCATGCAGACACTTGGAGGGAAGTTTGGTTTGTAATCCATGTGGTAATGAAAACAGTAATGGCGGCGCCGGCCACCGGAGACAGGAGGCGCCAGGCTGACAGATGCACATCCAACCACGCGGACACAGCGGAGGCCGCGGCTGACGTAATCGCCACTCAGACACTCTGCATGCAGAAGTTCAGGGACGGCGGCGGAGGCCGCGGGAGACGCCATGCCAGGTGTAATATGGCGTTTACTGTGACAGCGTCCCAGAGTGACAGGAGAGGATACAGGAATGTACACATCAGGATAACAGATGGAATCCGGTCCTGGAGCGCTGAGCCAGCCTTAGGAAGCATCTGATGGGTAAGAAATGGCGTCCAGATACCCGGATCGTGACAGCACCCCCCCCTTTAGGAGTGGCCCCAGGACACTTCTTTGGCTTTTGAGGAAACTTGGAATGGAATCTCCGGACCAAGGCAGGAGCATGGACATCAGAAGCATTGGTCCATGAACGTTCCTCAGGACCATAACCTTTCCAGTCAATAAGATATTGTAGTTGACCGTAACGGTGACGTGAGTCCAGGATCTTGGCCACTTCATACTCAACGCCTCGTTGAGTTTGGACTTTCGGAGTTGGAGGAAGTGAGGAATGAAACCGATTCAAGATCAGCGGTTTCAACAGGGAAACATGGAATGTCCTGGGTATTTTTAAGAAGGGAGGCAACTGGAGTCTGTAAGCAACAGGATTGATGACTTGTTCAATCTTGAAAGGACCGATATAGCGAGGTGCAAACTTCATACTGGGAACTCTTAACCTCAAATTCTTCGTGGATAACCATACCCGATCACCCACCTTGAGAGCAGGAACTGCTCGACGCTTCTTATCCGCAAACTTCTTGTACCTGAACGATGCCTTGAGCCGAGCTGATCGTACGCTCTTCCAGATATTGGCAAACTGATGCAAGGTGATATCCACTGCGGGGACAGAAGTTGCTGGAAGCGGTTGGAACTCAGGGACTTTAGGGTGGAATCCAAAGTTAGTGAAGAATGGTGTTGAAGCAGATGAAGAATGATACTGGTTGTTATGACAGAACTCGGCCCAGGGAAGTAATTGAACCCAGTCATCTTGAGAGGAGGACACATAGATGCGGAGGAAGGCCTCCAAGTCCTGATTCACCCTCTCGGTTTGACCATTGGTCTGAGGATGGTAAGCCGTGGAAAACTTTAGCTTGACTTGGAGGACTTGACATAAACTTCGCCAGAATTTGGCTGTGAATTGAACTCCTCGATCTGAGATAATTTCTTCAGGAAGACCGTGGAGTCGGAAGATCTCTTGTATGAATACTTGAACCAACTTGGAAGCTGACGGAAGACCGGTGAGAGGAATGAAGTGTGCCATCTTGGTGAACCGGTCAACTACCACCCAGATGGTATTGAACTTGTTGCACATGGGTAAGTCTGTAATGAAATCCATCGACAAGTGGGTCCATGGTCGACGGGGAACGGATAGTGGAACCAGTTGCCCCGCAGGCGACTGGCGGGATACTTTATGTTGGGCACACTTTGGGCAAGATGCAATAAACTCCAAGACGTCCTTTTTCAGAGTTGGCCACCAATAGGACCTAGAGATAAACTCCAGGGTTTTTTGGATACCTGTATGTCCGGCAAAACGGGAAGCATGGTTCCAATGCATGAGCTTCTTCCTTAGCATCGGCTTCACAAAACTTTTCCCTGATGGGGGCGTAGAGTCCATCCCTACCGTGGAGAATGCCAATGGATTTATAATAGGATGCTTGTCTGAAGACTCTGACTCATTTTCTTGCTCCCATGAGCGGGAAAGGGCATCGGCCTTGCGATTCTGAGAGCCCGGACAGAACTGGAGTTTAAAGTCGAACCTGGAAAAGAAAAGTACCCATCTGGCCTGACGAGGGTTGAGACATTGTGCGCCCTTCAGGTATAAAAGGTTCTTGTGGTCTGTAAGTATGGTGATTGAATGAGAAGCTCCCTCCAACAGATACCTCCACTCTTCTAGAGCGAGCTTGATGGCTAGCAACTCCTGGTCGCCAATGGCATAGTTGCGCTCAGCTGGGGAGAACTTCCGGGAGAAGAAACTGCAAGGGTGTAAATGGCCATCTTTAGCCCTCTGAGATAACACCGCTCCTACTCCAACGGAGGAGGCATCCACCTCTAAGATGAAAGGAGAGTCAATGTCAGGCTGTTTCAGAACAGGCGCAGAGATGAACCTTTGTTTTAAAAGATGAAATGCTTGCATGGCTTCTTCAGACCACTTGGACGGGTTAGCACCCTTCTTAGTGAAAGCAGTAATAGGCGCCACAATGGTGGAAAAGTCTCGTATAAACTTTCGGTAATAGTTGGCGAACCCTAAGAACCTCTGGACCCCTTTGAGGGTTAAGGGTACCGGCCAATTTTGGATTGCTTGTAGTTTCTCAGGATCCATCTCTAGTCCGGAACCGGACACAATGTACCCTAGAAACGGAATGGACTTGACTTCAAAGACGCATTTTTCTAATTTGCAATAGAGATGATTGACACGGAGACGGGACAGAACCTCTTTAACCCAAAAACGATGTTCCTCTAAATCGTTGGCAAAAATGAGGATATCGTCTAGATAGACCACGACATGACGGTATAGAATGTCTCTGAAGATCTCATTGACAAAATGCTGGAAGACAGCTGGAGCATTGCTCAATCCGAAGGGCATGACGAGGTACTCATAATGTCCGTCACGGGTGTTAAAGGCGGTCTTCCACTCGTCACCCTCACGGATCCGGATGAGATTGTATGCACCTCGCAAGTCCAGCTTTGTAAAGATGGTAGCTCCGCTAACTCTGTCAAAGAGCTCAGTAATCAGGGGTAAAGGATAACGGTTCTTGATGGTAATGTCGTTCAAACCTCTGTAGTCGATGCACGGCCGCAGACCACCATCTTTCTTTTTTACAAAAAAGAAGCCTGCGCCGGCTGGAGAAGAAGAAGGTCGAATGAACCCCTTTGCTAGGTTCTCTTTAATATATTCCTCCATAGAATGCGTCTCAGGCAGAGACAACGGATAAGTTCGGCCTCGAGGTGGAACCTTCCCTGGAACGAGATCAATCGGACAGTCCCATTCTCTATGAGGAGGAAGGATATCAGCAGAAGCTTTACTGAACACATCCGTGAAATCTTGATATGGAGGAGGTGGAACATCAGACGACCTGGGGGAGGAAGAACAGACAGGCAATACTTTAAACAAACATGTCTCAGCACAGGAGGAACCCCATGCCAGGATTTGCGTAGTCGTCCAATCAATTGTAGGATTGTGAAGACGGAGCCATGGAAGGCCCAGGACCACAGGATGTGTGGCTCTTGGAATCACTAAAAAAGAAATAAGTTCGGAATGAAGAACTCCCACTCTCAGACGAACTGGTAGAGTCCTTAAAGAAATAACTGCATCAAAAATTTTGCTGCCATCCACGGCAGTTAAAGAAATGGACGAAGGAAGTCTCTCGGTGGGTAGGGACCACCGTTTAACATAGGCTTCGGTAATAAAGTTCCCAGCTGCTCCGGAATCAAGGAGGGCAATGACGTTCCGATAACGTTGAGCAACTTGAAGAGAGACTGGGAGATTACAATCTTGAGGAGATGGAGAGGAGATCATTACTCCTAGCAGGCCCTCTCCTTGGCGAGCTAGGATTTGGAGTTTCCCGGACGTTTGGGACAGGCATTAATGGTGTGAGACGGAGCTGCACAATAGAGACAGAGAAACTCGGAGAGACGTCTTCGGCGCTCAGCAGGAGTTAAACGGGAACGGCCAAGTTGCATGGGCTCATCTTTAGATGGTGACAGTTGACGAGGAGGAGGAGCAGAAGATTTTGGAGCAGATGATCTTCCACGCTCAGTTGCTCTCTCTCTGAAACGTAAATCAACTTTCGTGCAGAGTGAGATTAGCTCATCTAACTTAGAAGGTAAGTCTCTGGTAGCTAACTCATCTTTAATACGCTCAGATAAGCCATGCCAGAATGCAGCATACAGGGCCTCGTCGTTCCATGCCAGTTCGGATGCCAGGATCTGGAACTGTATCAGATATTGTCCTACAGTACGTGACCCCTGGCGTAAACGGAGAATCTCGGATGAAGCTGAGGTTACCCGGCCTGGCTCGTCGAAGATGCGCCTGAATGTTGACACGAAGGCAGTGTAGGAAGATAGCAGGGTGTCGGACCTCTCCCATAACGGTGATGCCCAATCAAGGGCTGAGCCACTGAGAAGAGAAATAATGTAGGCAATTTTTGTACGGTCACTGGGAAAATTGCCAGGTTGTAGCTCAAACTGAATCTCACACTGGTTGAGAAATCCCCTGCAGAATCTTGGAGATCCGTCAAATTTTGCTGGCGTTGGAAGATGAAGACGTGGAGCAGAAATGGGTAAGGTGGGTGGGGTTATAGCTGGAGTCACTGTGGTTGACGCACCAGACGCGCCTGATCCACGGAGAGTTGTCTGAATCCCATCCAGCCGAGTAGAGAGATCCTGGAGACAGCGGACAGCGGACAGAGATCCTAGCCCTGTGCAGCCTCCTGATGTTCTAGTCGGGCTGCCAGTTCTTGCATCGGCCTGGCCGCTTGATCCTGGTCTCCGGCTGGATTCATTAGGTCAGTGCTTACTGTCACAACTGAGGGCCTGAGCTGACGGGAGGCAGCCTCAGTTGTAGGGGCTGAGATGTACCGGAACCTGGGAGGTTGTATCAGACCCCTGGACATGTAAGTAACATAAATAATAACTGCCCGAAGGCGTGACCACGACAACTTGGATAAAAGTCAATGATGTTTATTATGACAACTCCGCAACACAGCAGCAGTAAAAGAAAACGTAAATGTCAGCAAAGAATAAATACAGTTCCTGGGTACTACAGGATGGCAGGAGCCACAGGGCACTGGTAGTGTGAGATAGTTCTTATGATCTTCTAGATGGAAAGTCCTTACCAGGCCCGACTGTAGCAATGGAGATAACCCAGGATTGTGCCAGCTGGTGTTCCAGGAAAAGCTGGGTTGCTGAAGATAAAACAGCTGCTGTGGATACTGGCTGGAACCAGACTGTTGTTAGCACGGAGTGGATACTGGCTGGAACCAGTTAAATAATAAATGAACTTGGGAGCGATGAAATATGAACTGAAATGTAGAACTTGAGAGCGGAGAAATAATAATACCGGTGGAGAGTGGTAAAGTGTAGAAAGGACACCGGCCCTTTAAGGGAAGCTGTACTCTGCTGGAAGCTGAGCTGGAAGCAGGTAATGTTGTAGCTGGAAACAGATGAATCCACAATGGATTGGAGAGTCAGGCTACACCGCAGGTGGAATGCTGGTGCGGGTCTCTATGGTGGAAGTCTTGAGACAGGAGCTGGAACCTGGAAGACAATCACAGGAGAGAGACAAACAGGAACTAGGTTTGACAACCAAAGCACTGACGCCTTCCTTGCTCAGGCACAGTGTATTTATACCTGCAGCAAGGAAGGGATTGGCTAGGCAATTATGCAGATTATCAATACTGAGAACAGATTAGTGGAAATGATCAGCTGACAGAATCCAAGATGGCTGCGCCCATGCAGACACTTGGAGGGAAGTTTGGTTTGTAATCCATGTGGTAATGAAAACAGTAATGGCGGCGCCGGCCACCGGAGACAGGAGGCGCCTGGCTGACAGATGCACATCCAACCACGCGGACACAGCGGAGGCCGCGGCTGACGTAATCGCCACTCAGACACTCTGCATGCAGAAGTTCAGGGACGGCGGCGGAGGCCGCGGGAGACGCCATGCCAGGTGTAATATGGCGTTTACTGTGACAGCGTCCCAGAGTGACAGGAGAGGATACAGGAATGTACACATCAGGATAACAGATGGAATCCGGTCCTGGAGCGCTGAGCCAGCCTTAGGAAGCATCTGATGGGTAAGAAATGGCGTCCAGATACCCGGATCGTGACATACAGTTGGACACTGTTATATGCATGAGCCCCCGCCATTAATTTTACACAAAATCGCGGGAGAAGCCCGCCGCTGAGGGGGCGGGGCCTTCTTCCTCAGCACTCACCAGCGCCATTTTCTCTCCACAGCTCCGCTGAGAGGAAGCTCCCCAGGCTCTCCCCTGCAGAAGCACGATAGAGAGGGTGAAAAAGAGAGGGGGGGCACATAAATTTGGCGTAAAAACAATATATACAGCAGCTACTGGGTTAACACTAAGTTACTGTGTGATTCCTGGGTCATATAGCGCTGGGGTGTGTGCTGGCATACTCTCTCTCTGTCTCTCCAAAGGGCCTTGTGGGGGAACTGTCTTCAAATAGAGCATCCCCTGTGTGTGTGGTGTGTCGGTATGTGTGTGTCGACATGTCTGAGGTAAAAGGCTCCGCTAAGGAGGAGATAGAGCAAATATGTGTGTGAGAGGGTGTCTCCGTCGACAACGCCGACACCTGTTTGGATATGTGTAAGTGCTGAGGTGAATTTATTGCACAAAAGATTAGAGAACAGACAGGAAATCTACCCATGTCTGTCCCTATGTCACAGAGACCTTCAGAGTCTCACAATGCTCACTATCCAAAATAATAAACACTGATATCGACACGGAGTTTGACTCCAGTGTCGACTACGATAATGCAAAGTTACAGCCAAAATGGCTGAAAGGTATTCAATATATGATTATTGTAATAAAAGATGATTTGCATATCACTGATGACTCATTTGTCCCTGACACAAGAGTACACATGTTAAGGGGAAGAAAGCTGAGGTAAATTTCCCTCCTCTCATGAGGAAAAAGAGCGGGAATCTCCAGACAAGAGACTGCAGCTTCCCACAAAAAATTCTCAGGCAGTATCCTTTCCCCACTAGGGCCAGGATGTGATGGGAATCTTCCCCTAGAGTGTCACGTTTGCACAGAAGGTAGCACTAGCTATTCTCAGGGATCCTGCAGATAGCGTGCACATTCTAGTACACTACTCAGACCGGCGATTGTGTCGGCGTGGGTTTATAGCGCTGTGGCAGCGTGGACAGGTACCTTATCAGCAGAGATTGAGACCCTAGTTTGCATATAGATATATATATATGTATATATAGAGATATATATATATTAAAGATGCTGTCTTAAGAGATAGGTATATATATATATATATATATATATATATATAAAACATGCCCAAAGAGACATGAGTATACTGGGTCCTAGAGTCAAAGCTATGTCGATTTCTGCTTGACGTGTCCTGTAGAATGTGCAATGGACAGATGATGCCAACTTAAGAGGCTTATGGAAGGCTGAGGATTGTGTGGAGAAGGGTTCTCGGACCTGGTCTCCACAGCTATAGCTGGTAATTCTGATATTTTGCCTTATATTCCTGTACAGCCTAGGAAAGCACGACATTATCAAATGCAGCCTTTCGAATAAAGAAACAAGAAAGTCAGAGGTGCGTCCTTTCTTGGCAGAGGTGGGGGCAGAGGAAAGAAGCTGCACAACACAGCTAGTTCCCAGGAACAGAAGTCCTCCCCGGCCTCTACAAAGATCCACCGCATGTCGCTGGGGCTCCACAGGCGGAGCTAGGCCCGGTGGGGGCACGCCTTCGTAAGTTCAGCCACAAGTGGGTTCACTCCCTGTTAGATCCCTGGGCAATAGAGATTGTGTCTCAGGGATACAAGCTGGACTTTGAGAAGATGCCCCCTCACCGACGGCCCTGCCGGCTTCCCCCCACGAGAGGGAAACAGTGTTAACTGCAATTCACAAAGTGTATCTTCAACAGGTGGTGGTCAAGGTTCCCCTCCTTCAACAAGGAGGGAGTTATTATTCGACCATGTTGTAGTCCCGAAACCAGACGGTTCGGTCGGACCCATATTGAATTTAAAATCCCTGAACATATACCTGAAAAGGTTCAAGTTCAAGATGGAATCGCTAAGAGCGGTCATTGCAAGCCTGAAAGGAGGAGATTTTATGGTGACTCGGGACATAAAGGATGCATACCTTCATGTCCCCATGTATCCACCTCATCAGGCGTACCTCAGAATTGCGGTACGGGATTGTCATTACCAATTCAGACGTTGCCGTTTGGTCTCTCCACGGCCTTGAGAATATTCACCAAGGTAATGGCGGAAATGATGGTGCTCCTGTGGAAGCAAGGTGTCACTATTATCACGTACTTGGACGATCTCCTCATAAAAGCGAGATCAAGAGAGCAGTTGCTGAACAGCGTATCACTTTCTCTGGCAGTGTAACGGCAACACGGCTGGATTCTATATATTCCAAAGTCGCAGTTGGTTCTTACAGCTCATCTGCCTCTCCTAGGCATGATCCTAGACACAGACCAGAAAAGGGTTTATCTCCCGATAGAGAGAGCTCAGGAGCTCGTGACACTGGTCAGGAATCTATTAAAACCAAAACAGGTGTCAGTGCATCACTGCACTCGAGTCCTGGGAAGGAGGGTGGCATCATATGAGGCCATTCCCTTTGGCAGGTTCCATACGAGGACCTTCCAATGGGACTTACTGGACAAGTGGTCCGGATCACATCTTCAGATGCATCGGTTAATCACCCTATCCCCCAGAGCCAGGGTGTCTCTCCTGTGGTGGCTGCAGAGTGCTCACCTTCTCGAAGGTCGCAGATTCGGCATTCAGGACTGGGTCCTGGTGACCACGGATGAAAGCCTCCGAGGGTGGGGGGCAGTCACACAGTGAAGAAATTTCCAAGGGCTGTGGTCAAGGCAGGAAACTTGCCTTCACATCAATATCCTGGAACTAAGGGCCATATACAACGCCCTAAGTCAAGCGGAGACCCTGCTTCGCGACCAACCGGTTCTGATTCAGTCAGACAATATCACCGCAGTGGCTCATGTAAACCGCCTAGGCGGCACAAGGAGCAGGATGGCGATGGTAGAAGCCACCAGAATTCTTCGCTGGGTGGAGAATCACGTAAGCGCACTGTCAGCAGTGTTCATTCCGGGAGTGGACAACTGGGAAGCAGACTTCCTCAGCAGGCACAACCTCCACCCGGGAGAGTGGGGACTTCATCAAGAAGTCTTCGCGCAGCTTGTAGGTCGGTGGGAACTGCCACAGGTGGACATGATGGCATCCCACCTCAACAAAAAGCTACAGAGGTATTGCGCCAGGTCAAGAGACTCTCAGGCGATAGCTGTAGACGCACTGGTGACACCGTGGATGTTCCAGTCGGTTTATGTGTTTCCTCCTTTTCCTCTCTTACCCAAGGTGCTGAGAATCATAAGGAAAAGAGGAGTGAGAACAATACTCATTGTTCCGGATTGGCCAAGAAGGACTTGGTATCCAGAGCTGCAAGAAATGCTCACAGAGGACCCATGGCCTCTGCCTCTAGGGCAGGATCTGTTGCAGCAGGGACCTTGTATGTTCCAAGACTTACTGCAGCTGCGTTTGACGGCATGGCGGTTGGACGCCGGATCCTAGTAGAAAAGAGGGATTCCGGATGAGGTTATTCCTACTCTGATAATGGCTAGGAAGGACGTGACGGCTAAACATTATCACCGTATACGGCGAAAATATGTTGCTGGGTGTGAGGCCAGGAATGCCTCTACAGAGGAAGTCCAGCTGGGCCGTTTCCTTCACTTCCTACAATCGGGAGTGACTTTGGGCCTAGAATTGGGGTCCATTAAGGTCCAGATTTCGGCCCGATCCATTTTCTATCATACAAAAACTAGCTACTCTACCTGAAGTTCAGACGTTTGTAAAGGGAGTGCTGCATATTCAGCCCCTTTTTTGTGCCACCAGTGGCACCTTGGGATCTTAATGTGGTGTTGAGTTTCCTGAAATCTCACTGGTTTGAGCCGCTTAAGACCGTGGAATTAAAATATCTCACGTGGAAAGTGGTCAAAAATTGGCGGCTTTGTCATGTAAAAGCCCCTATCTGGTTTTCCATATGGACAGGGCAGAATTACGGACTCGTCCGCAATTTCTGCCAGAGGTGGTGTCATCTTTTCATGTGAACCAACCTATTGTGGTGCCTGCGGCTACTCGTGACTTGGAGGATTCCAAGTTACTAGATGTAGTCAGGGCTTTGAAGATTTATGTAGCCAGAACGGCTAGGGTCAGGAAAACAGAGTCTTTGTTTATCCTGTATGCTTCCAACAAGCTGGGTGCTCCTGCTTCAAAGCAAACTATTGCTCGCTGGATCTGTAACACGATTCAGCAGGCTCATTCTGCGGCTGGCTTGCCGCCTCCAAAATCAGTAAAAGCCCATTCCACAAGGAAGGTGGGATCTTCTTGGGCGGCTGCCCGCTGCCCGAGGGGTCTCGGCATTACAGCTTTGCCGAGCAGCTACTTGGTCGGGTTCAAACACTTTTGCAAAGTTCTACAAGTTTGATACCCTGGCTGAGGAGGACCTTGTGTTTGCTCATTCGGTGCTGCAGAGTCATCCGCACTCTCCCGCCCGTTTGGGAGCTTTGGTATAATCCCCATGGTCCTTACGGAGTCCCCAGCATCCACTAGGACGTTAGAGAAAATAAGATTTTACTCACCGGTAAATCTATTTCTCGTAGTCCGTAGTGGATGCTGGGCGCCCGTCCCAAGTGCGGACTTCTTCTGCAATACTTGTATATAGTTATTGCTTAAATAAGGGTTATGTTTAGAGATGAGCGCCTGAAATTTTTCGGGTTTTGTGTTTTGGTTTTGGGTTTGGTTCCGCGGCCGTGTTTTGGGTTCGAACGCGTTTTGGCAAAACCTCACCGAATTTTTTTTGTCGGATTCGGGTGTGTTTTGGATTCGGGTGTTTTTTTCCAAAAACACTAAAAAACAGCTTAAATCATAGAATTTGGGGGTCATTTTGATCCCAAAGTATTATTAACCTCAAAAACCATAATTTACACTCATTTTCAGTCTATTCTGAATACCTCACACCTCACAATATTATTTTTAGTCCTAAAATTTGCACCGAGGTCGCTGTGTGAGTAAGATAAGCGACCCTAGTGGCCGACACAAACACCGGGCCCATCTAGGAGTGGCACTGCAGTGTCACGCAGGATGTCCCTTCCAAAAAACCCTCGCCAAACAGCACATGACGCAAAGAAAAAAAGAGGCGCAATGAGGTAGCTGTGTGAGTAAGATTAGCGACCCTAGTGGCCGACACAAACACCGGGCCCATCTAGGAGTGGCACTGCAGTGTCACGCAGGATGTCCCTTCCAAAAAACCCTCCCCAAACAGCACATGACGCAAAGAAAAAAAGAGGCGCAATGAGGTAGCTGTGTGAGTAAGATTAGCGACCCTAGTGGCCGACACAAACACCGGGCCCATCTAGGAGTGGCACTGCAGTGTCACGCAGGATGTCCCTTCCAAAAAACCCTCCCCAATCAGCACATGATGCAAAGAAAAAGAAAAGAAAAAAGAGGTGCAAGATGGAATTGTCCTTGGGCCCTCCCACCCACCCTTATGTTGTATAAACAAAACAGGACATGCACACTTTAACCAACCCATCATTTCAGTGACAGGGTCTGCCACACGACTGTGACTGATATGACGGGTTGGTTTGGACCCCCCCCAAAAAAGAAGCAATTAATCTCTCCTTGCACAAACTGGCTCTACAGAGGCAAGATGTCCACCTCATCTTCACCCTCCGATATATCACCGTGTACATCCCCCTCCTCACAGATTATCAATTCGTCCCCACTGGAATCCACCATCTCAGCTCCCTGTGTACTTTGTGGAGGCAATTGCTGCTGGTCAATGTCTCCGTGGAGGAATTGATTATAATTCATTTTAATGAACATCATCTTCTCCACATTTTCTGGAAGTAACCTCGTACGCCGATTGCTGACAAGGTGAGCGGCGGCACTAAACACTCTTTCGGAGTACACACTTGTGGGAGGGCAACTTAGGTAGAATAAAGCCAGTTTGTGCAAGGGCCTCCAAATTGCCTCTTTTTCCTGCCAGTATAAGTACGGACTGTGTGACGTGCCTACTTGGATGCGGTCACTCATATAATCCTCCACCATTCTATCAATGTTGAGAGAATCATATGCAGTGACAGTAGACGACATGTCCGTAATCGTTGTCAGGTCCTTCAGTCCGGACCAGATGTCAGCATCAGCAGTCGCTCCAGACTGCCCTGCATCACCGCCAGCGGGTGGGCTCGGAATTCTGAGCCTTTTCCTCGCACCCCCAGTTGCGGGAGAATGTGAAGGAGGAGATGTTGACAGGTCGCGTTCCGCTTGACTTGACAATTTTGTCACCAGCAGGTCTTTCAACCCCAGCAGACCTGTGTCTGCCGGAAAGAGAGATCCAAGGTAGGCTTTAAATCTAGGATCGAGCACGGTGGCCAAAATGTAGTGCTCTGATTTCAACAGATTGACCACCCGTGAATCCTTGTTAAGCGAATTAAGGGCTGCATCCACAAGTCCCACATGCCTAGCGGAATCGCTCCCTTTTAGCTCCTTCTTCAATGCCTCCAGCTTCTTCTGCAAAAGCCTGATGAGGGGAATGACCTGACTCAGGCTGGCAGTGTCTGAACTGACTTCACGTGTGGCAAGTTCAAAGGGCATCAGAACCTTGCACAACGTTGAAATCATTCTCCACTGCACTTGAGACAGGTGCATTCCACCTACTATATCGTGCTCAATTGTATAGGCTTGAATGGCCTTTTGCTGCTCCTCCAACCTCTGAAGCATATAGAGGGTTGAATTCCACCTCGTTACCACTTCTTGCTTCAGATGATGGCAGGGCAGGTTCAGTAGTTTTTGGTGGTGCTCCAGTTTTCTGTACGTGGTGCCTGTACGCCGAAAGTGTCCCGCAATTCTTCTGGCCACCGACAGCATCTCTTGCACGCCCCTGTCGTTTTTTAAAAAATTCTGCACCACCAAATTCAAGGTATGTGCAAAACATGGGACGTGCTGGAATTGGCCCAGATTTAATGCACACACAATATTGCTGGCGTTGTCCGATGCCACAAATCCACAGGAGAGTCCAATTGGGGTAAGCCATTCCGCGATGATCTTCCTCAGTTGCCGTAAGAGGTTTTCAGCTGTGTGCGTATTCTGGAAAGCGGTGATACAAAGCGTAGCCTGCCTAGGAAAGAGTTGGCGTTTGCGAGATGCTGCTACTGGTGCCGCCGCTGCTGTTCTTGCGGCGGGAGTCCATACATCTACCCAGTGGGCTGTCACAGTCATATAGTCCTGACCCTGCCCTGCTCCACTTGTCCACATGTCCGTGGTTAAGTGGACATTGGGTACAGCTGCATTTTTTAGGACACTGGTGACTCTTTTTCTGAGGTCTGTGTACATTTTCGGTATCGCCTGCCTAGAGAAATGGAACCTAGATGGTATTTGGTACCGGGGACACAGTACCTCCAACAAGTCTCTAGTTGGCTCTGCAGTAATGATGGATACCGGAACCACGTTTCTCACCACCCAGGATGCCAAGGCCTCAGTTATCCGCTTTGCAGTAGGATGACTGCTGTGATATTTCATCTTCCTCGCAAAGGACTGTTGAACAGTCAATTGCTTACTGGAAGTAGTACAAGTGGGCTTACGACTTCCCCTCTGGGATGACCATCGACTCCCAGCGGCAACAACAGCAGCGCCAGCAGCAGTAGGCGTTACACGCAAGGATGCATCGGAGGAATCCCAGGCAGGAGAGGACTCGTCAGAATTGCCAGTGACATGGCCTGCAGGACTATTGGCATTCCTGGGGAAGGAGGAAATTGACACTGAGGGAGTTGGTGGGGTGGTTTGCGTGAGCTTGGTTACAAGAGGAAGGGATTTACTGGTCAGTGGACTGCTTCCGCTGTCACCCAAAGTTTTTGAACTTGTCACTGACTTATTATGAATGCGCTGCAGGTGACGTATAAGGGAGGATGTTCCGAGGTGGTTAACGTCCTTACCCCTACTTATTACAGCTTGACAAAGGGAACACACGGCTTGACACCTGTTGTCCGCATTTCTGGTGAAATACCTCCACACCGAAGAGCTGATTTTTTTGGTATTTTCACCTGGCATGTCAACGGCCATATTCCTCCCACGGACAACAGGTGTCTCCCCGGGTGCCTGACTTAAACAAACCACCTCACCATCAGAATCCTCCTGGTCAATTTCCTCCCCAGCGCCAGCAACACCCATATCCTCCTCATCCTGGTGTACTTCAACACTGACATCTTCAATCTGACTATCAGGAACTGGACTGCGGGTGCTCCTTCCAGCACTTGCAGGGGGCGTGCAAATGGTGGAAGGCGCATGCTCTTCACGTCCAGTGTTGGGAAGGTCAGGCATCGCAACCGACACAATTGGACTCTCCTTGTGGATTTGGGATTTCAAAGAACGCACAGTTCTTTGCGGTGCTTTGCCTTTTGCCAGCTTGAGTCTTTTCATTTTTCTAGCGAGAGGCTGAGTGCTTCCATCCTCATGTGAAGCTGAACCACTAGCCATGAACATAGGCCAGGGCCTCAGCCGTTCCTTGCCACTCCGTGTGGTAAATGGCATATTGGCAAGTTTACGCTTCTCCTCCGACAATTTTATTTTAGGTTTTGGAGTCCTTTTTTTACTGATATTTGGTGTTTTGGTTTTGACATGCTCTGTACTATGCCATTGGGCATCGGCCTTGGCAGACGACGTTGCTGGCATTTCATCGTCTCGGCCATGACTAGTGGCAGCAGCTTCAGCACGAGGTGGAAGTGGATCTTGATCTTTCCCTAATTTTGGAACCTCAACATTTTTGTTCTCCATATTTTAATAGGCACAACTAAAAGGCACCTCAGGTAAACAATGGAGATGGATGGATTGGATACGGGCTGCCGAGTGCCGACACAGAGGTAGCCACAGCCGTGAACTACCGCACTGTACTGTGTCTGCTGCTAATATATAGACTGGTTGATAAAGAGATAGTATACTCGTAACTAGTATGTATGTATAAAGAAAGAAAAAAAAACCACGGTTAGGTGGTATATACAATTATGGACGGGCTGCCGAGTGCCGACACAGAGGTAGCCACAGCCGTGAACTACCGCACTGTACTGTGTCTGCTGCTAATATATAGACTGGTTGATAAAGAGATAGTATACTCGTAACTAGTATGTATGTATAAAGAAAGAAAAAAAAACCACGGTTAGGTGGTATATACAATTATGGACGGGCTGCCGAGTGCCGACACAGAGGTAGCCACAGCCGTGAACTACCGCACTGTACTGTGTCTGCTGCTAATATATAGACTGGTTGATAAAGAGATAGTATACTCGTAACTAGTATGTATGTATAAAGAAAGAAAAAAAAAACACGGTTAGGTGGTATATACAATTATGGACGGGCTGCCGAGTGCCGACACAGAGGTAGCCACAGCCGTGAACTACCGCACTGTACTGTGTCTGCTGCTAATATATAGACTGGTTGATAAAGAGATAGTATACTCGTAACTAGTATGTATGTATAAAGAAAGAAAAAAAAACCACGGTTAGGTGGTATATACAATTATGGACGGGCTGCCGAGTGCCGACACAGAGGTAGCCACAGCCGTGAACTACCGCACTGTACTGTGTCTGCTGCTAATATATAGACTGGTTGATAAAGAGATAGTATACTCGTAACTAGTATGTATGTATAAAGAAAGAAAAAAAAACCACGGTTAGGTGGTATATACAATTATGGACGGGCTGCCGAGTGCCGACACAGAGGTAGCCACAGCCGTGAACTACCGCACTGTACTGTGTCTGCTGCTAATATATAGACTGGTTGATAAAGAGATAGTATACTCGTAACTAGTATGTATGTATAAAGAAAGAAAAAAAAACCACGGTTAGGTGGTATATACAATTATGGACGGGCTGCCGAGTGCCGACACAGAGGTAGCCACAGCCGTGAACTACCGCACTGTACTGTGTCTGCTGCTAATATAGACTGGTTGATAAAGAGATAGTATACTCGTAACTAGTATGTATGTATAAAGAATGAAAAAAAAACCACGGTTAGGTGGTATATACAATTATGGACGGGCTGCCGAGTGCCGACACAGAGGTAGCCACAGCCGTGAACTACCGCACTGTACTGTGTCTGCTGCTAATATAGACTGGTTGATAAAGAGATAGTATACTCGTAACTAGTATGTATGTATAAAGAAAGAAAAAAAAACCACGGTTAGGTGGTATATACAATTATGGACGGGCTGCCGAGTGCCGACACAGAGGTAGCCACAGCCGTGAACTACCGCACTGTACTGTGTCTGCTGCTAATATAGACTGGTTGATAAAGAGATAGTATACTACTAATATTATATACTGGTGGTCAGGTCACTGGTCACTAGTCACACTGGCAGTGGCACTCCTGCAGCAAAAGTGTGCACTGTTTAATTTTAATATAATATTATGTACTCCTGGCTCCTGCTATAACCTATAACTGGTACTGCAGTAGTGCTCCCCAGTCTCCCCCACAATTATAAGCTGTGTGAGCTGAGCAGTCAGACAGATATAATATATATAGATGATGCAGCACACTGGCCTGAGCCTGAGCAGTGCACACAGATATGGTATGTGACTGACTGAGTCACTGTGTGTATCGCTTTTTTCAGGCAGAGAACGGATATATTAAATAAACTGCACTGTGTGTCTGGTGGTCACTCACTATATAATATATTATGTACTCCTGGCTCCTGCTATAACCTATAACTGGCACTGCAGTAGTGCTCCCCAGTCTCCCCCACAATTATAAGCTGTGTGAGCTGAGCAGTCAGACAGATATATATAATATTATATATAGATAATAGATGATGCAGCACACTGGCCTGAGCCTGAGCAGTGCACACAGATATGGTATGTGACTGAGTCACTGTGTGCTGTGTATCGCTTTTTTCAGGCAGAGAACGGATTATATTATGTACTCCTGGCTCCTGCTATAACCTATAACTGGCACTGCAGTAGTGCTCCCCAGTCTCCCCCACAATTATAAGCTGTGTGAGCTGAGCAGTCAGACAGATATATATAATATTATATATAGATAATAGATGATGCAGCACACTGGCCTGAGCCTGAGCAGTGCACACAGATATGGTATGTGACTGAGTCACTGTGTGCTGTGTATCGCTTTTTTCAGGCAGAGAACGGATTATAAATAAAAGTGGTGGTCACTGGTCACTATCAGCAAAACTCTGCACTGTACACTACTGAGTACTCCTAATGCTCCCCAAAATTAGTAAATCAAGTGTCTCTCTAATCTATTCTAAACGGAGAGGACGCCAGCCACGTCCTCTCCCTATCAATCTCAATGCACGTGTGAAAATGGTGGCGACGCGCGGCTCCTTATATAGAATCCGAGTCTCGCGATAGAATCCGAGCCTCGCGAGAATCCGACAGCGTCATGATGACGTTCGGGCGCGCTCGGGTTAACCGAGCAAGGCGGGAAGATCCGAGTCGCTCGGACCCGTGAAAAAAAACATGAAGTTCTGGCGGGTTCGGATTCAGAGAAACCGAACCCGCTCATCTCTAGTTATGTTATGGTTGCATCAGGTTTGTCTGATGCTCTGTTGTTGTTCATACTCTTAACTGGGTAAGTTTATCACAAGTTATACGGTGTGATTGGTGTGGCTGATATGAGTCTTACCCTGGATTCCAAAATCCTTTCCTTGTAATGTCAGCTCTTCCAGGCACAGTTTCCTTAACTGAGGTCTGGAGGAGGGGCATAGAGGGAGGAGCCAGTGCACACCAGTAGTACTAAATCTTTCTTAGAGTGCCCAGTCTCCTGCGGAGCCCGTCTATTCTCCATGGTCCTTACGGAGTCCCCAGCATCCACTACGGACTACGAGAAATAGATTTACCGCTGAGTAAAATCTTATTTTCTTGGCTCTAAAGGGTTGTGGGACTTAGTGTATTGAGGTGTTTTAGCAATGTCTTTGGGGAAACTATACAATCAGGTCTTAGCATAATGCAAGCATGGCTAGGTTTACCATATTATCCATTTACTCCGAGACACTCATGAATTACTAGGGATGAGCGGGTTCGGTTCCTCGGAATCCGAACCCGCCCGAACTTCAGTTTTTTTCACACGGGGCCGAGCGACTCGGATCTTCCCGCCTTGCTCGGTTAACCCGAGCGCGCCCGAACGTCATCATCCCGCTGTCGGATTCTCGCGAGGCTCGGATTCTATCGCGAGACTCGGATTCTATATAAGGAGCCGCGCGTCGCCGCCATTTTCACACGTGCATTGAGATTCATAGGGAGAGGACGTGGCTGGCGTCCTCTCCGTTTATAGAGAAGAGAGTGAGACAGTAGAGAGAGACACAGTAGTAATTTTGGGGAGCATTAGGAGGAGTACTAGTAGTTACTTGCTGAAGTGATAGATAGTGTGACTGTATTATCTGACTTGTGGGGGAGACACTGAAAGTGGGGAGCAGTTAGAGTCTGAGAGCAGGACTCAGGAGTACATATAACGTACAGTGCACACTTTTGCTGCCAGAGTGCCACACTGCCATTGTGACCACACTGACCACCAGTATAATATATATTGTGATTGTCTGCTTAGGAGTACTACTTGCAAGTTGCTGATAGTGTGACCACTGACCAGTGACCTGACCACCAGTTTAATAATCACCACCAGTGAGTTTAATATATATATATATATATATATATATATAAAATTGTATATAATATATATATAATATTGTATACCACCTACCCGTGGTTTTTTTTTTCTTTCTTCTTTATACATACTACTATAGTAGCTTACTGTAGCAGTCTGCGGTGCTGCTGAGCTGACAGTGTCCAGCAGGTCCGTCATCAGTCATTACATAATAAATATATATACCTGTCCGGCTGCAGTACTAGTGATATTATATATATATATATTGATTTCATCTCATTATCATCCAGTCTATATTAGCAGCAGACACAGTACGGTAGTCCACGGCTGTAGCTACCTCTGTGTCGGCAGTCGCTCGTCCATCCATAATTGTATACCACCTACCCGTGGTTTTTTTTTTCTTTCTTCTTTATACATACTACTATAGTAGCTTACTGTGGCAGTCTGCGGTGCTGCTGAGCTGACAGTGTCCAGCAGGTCCGTCATCAGTCATTACATAATAAATATATATACCTGTCCGGCTGCAGTACTAGTGATATTATATATATATATATATATATATTGATTTCATCTCATTATCATCCAGTCTATATTAGCAGCAGACACAGTACGGTAGTCCACGGCTGTAGCTACCTCTGTGTCGGCAGTCGCTCGTCCATCCATAATTGTATACCACCTAACCGTGGTTTTTTTTTTTCTTTCTTCTTTATACATACTACTATAGTAGCTTACTGTAGCAGTCTGCGGTGCTGCTGAGCTGACAGTGTCCAGCAGGTCCGTCATCAGTCATTACATAATAAATATATATACCTGTCCGGCTGCAGTACTGGTGATATTATATATATATATATATATTGATTTCATCTCATTATCATCCAGTCTATATTAGCAGCAGACACAGTACGGTAGTCCACGGCTGTAGCTACCTCTGTGTCGGCAGTCGCTCGTCCATCCATAATTGTATACCACCTAACCGTGGTTTGTTTTTTTTTTCTTTCTTCTTTATACATACTATTATAGTAGCTTACTGTAGCAGTCTGCAGTGCTGCTGAGCTGACAGTGTCCAGCAGGTCCGTCATCAGTCATTACATAATAAATATATATACCTGTCCGGCTGCAGTACTAGTGATATTATATATATATATATATTGATTTCATCTCATTATCATCCAGTCTATATTAGCAGCAGACACAGTACGGTAGTCCACGGCTGTAGCTACCTCTGTGTCGGCAGTCGCTCGTCCATCCATAATTGTATACCACCTAACCGTGGTTTGTTTTTTTTTTTCTTTCTTCTTTATACATACTACTATAGTAGCTTACTGTAGCAGTCTGCGGTGCTGCTGAGCTGACAGTGTCCAGCAGGTCCGTCATCAGTCATTACATAATAAATATATCTACCTGTCCGGCTGCAGTACTAGTGATATTATATATATATATATATATATATTGATTTCATCTCATTATCATCCAGTCTATATTAGCAGCAGACACAGTACGGTAGTCCACGGCTGTAGCTACCTCTGTGTCGGCAGTCGCTCGTCCATCCATAATTGTATACCACCTACCCGTGGTTTTTTTTTTCTTTCTTCTTTATACATACTACTATAGTAGCTTACTGTAGCAGTCTGCGGTGCTGCTGAGCTGACAGTGTCCAGCAGGTCCGTCATCAGTCATTACATAATAAATATATATACCTGTCCGGCTGCAGTACTAGTGATATTATATATATATATATATATTGATTTCATCTCATTATCATCCAGTCTATATTAGCAGCAGACACAGTACGGTAGTCCACGGCTGTAGCTACCTCTGTGTCTTTTAGTTGTGCCTATTAAAATATGGAGAACAAAAATGTTGAGGTTCCAAAATTAGGGAAAGATCAAGATCCACTTCCACCTCGTGCTGAAGCTGCTGCCACTAGTCATGCCCGAGACGATGAAATGCCAGCAACGTCGTCTGCAAAGGCCGATGCCCAATGTCATAGTACAGAGCATGTAAAATCCAAAACACAAAATATCAGTAAAAAAAGGACTCCAAAATCTAAAACAAAATTGTCGGAGGAGAAGCGTAAACTTGCCAATATGCCATTTACCACACGGAGTGGCAAGGAACGGCTGAGGCCCTGGCCTATGTTCATGGCTAGTGGTTCAGCTTCACATGAGGATGGAAGCACTCAGCCTCTCGCTAGAAAACTGAAAAGACTCAAGCTGGCAAAAGCACCGCAAAGAACTGTGCGTTCTTGGAAATCCCAAATCCACAAGGAGAGTCCAATTGTGTCGGTTGCGATGCCTGACCTTCCCAACACTGGACGTGAAGAGCATGCGCCTTCCACCATTTGCACGCCCCCTGCAAGTGCTGGAAGGAGCACCCGCAGTCCAGTTCCTGATAGTCAGATTGAAGATGTCAGTGTTGAAGTACACCAGGATGAGGAGGATATGGGTGTTGCTGGCGCTGGGGAGGAAATTGACCAGGAGGATTCTGATGGTGAGGTGGTTTGTTTAAGTCAGGCACCCGGGGAGACACCTGTTGTCCGTGGGAGGAATAGGGCCGTTGACATGCCTGGTGAAAATACCAAAAAAATCAGCTCTTCGGTGTGGAAGTATTTCACCAGAAATGCGGACAACATTTGTCAAGCCGTGTGTTGCCTTTGTCAAGCTGTAATAAGTAGGGGTAAGGACGTTAACCACCTCGGAACATCCTCCCTTATACGTCACCTGCAGCGCATTCATAATAAGTCAGTGACAAGTTCAAAAACTTTGGGCGACAGCGGAAGCAGTCCACTGACCAGTAAATCCCTTCCTCTTGTAACCAAGCTCACGCAAACCACCCCACCAACTCCCTCAGTGTCAATTTCCTCCTTCCCCAGGAATGCCAATAGTCCTGCAGGCCATGTCACTGGCAATTCTGACGAGTCCTCTCCTGCCTGGGATTCCTCCGATGCATCCTTGCGTGTAACGCCTACTGCTGCTGGCGCTGCTGTTGTTGCTGCTGGGAGTCGATGGTCATCCCAGAGGGGAATTCGTAAGCCCACTTTTACTACTTCCACCAAGCAATTGACTGTCCAACAGTCCTTTGCGAGGAAGATGAAATATCACAGCAGTCATCCTGTTGCAAAGCGGATAACTGAGGCCTTGACAACTATGTTGGTGTTAGACGTGCGTCCGGTATCCGCCGTTAGTTCACAGGGAACTAGACAATTTCTTGAGGTAGTGTGCCCCCGTTACCAAATACCATCTAGGTTCCACTTCTCTAGGCAGGCGATACCGAGAATGTACACGGACGTCAGAAAAAGACTCACCAGTGTACTAAAAAATGCAGTTGTACCCAATGTCCACTTAACCACGGACATGTGGACAAGTGGAGCAGGGCAGGGTCAGGACTATATGACTGTGACAGCCCACTGGGTAGATGTATGGACTCCCGCCGCAAGAACAGCAGCGGCGGCACCAGTAGCAGCATCTCGCAAACGCCAACTCTTTCCTAGGCAGGCTACGCTTTGTATCACCGGTTTCCAGAATACGCACACAGCTGAAAACCTCTTACGGCAACTGAGGAAGATCATCGCGGAATGGCTTACCCCAATTGGACTCTCCTGTGGATTTGTGGCATCGGACAACGCCAGCAATATTGTGTGTGCATTAAATATGGGCAAATTCCAGCACGTCCCATGTTTTGCACATACCTTGAATTTGGTGGTGCAGAATTTTTAAAAAAACAACAGGGGCGTGCAAGAGATGCTGTCGGTGGCCAGAAGAATTGCGGGACACTTTCGGCGTACAGGCACCACGTACAGAAGACTGGAGCACCACCAAAAACGCCTGAACCTGCCCTGCCATCATCTGAAGCAAGAAGTGGTAACGAGGTGGAATTCAACCCTCTATATGCTTCAGAGGTTGGAGGAGCAGCAAAAGGCCATTCAAGCCTATACAATTGAGCACGATATAGGAGGTGGAATGTACCTGTCTCAAGCGCAGTGGAGAATGATTTCAACGTTGTGCAAGGTTCTGCAACCTTTTGAACTTGCCACACGTGAAGTCAGTTCAGACACTGCCAGCCTGAGTCAGGTCATTCCCCTCATCAGGCTTTTGCAGAAGAAGCTGGAGGCATTGAAGGAGGAGCTAAAAGGGAGCGATTCCGCTAGGCATGTGGGACTTGTGGATGGAGCCCTTAATTCGATTAACAAGGATTCACGGGTGGTCAATCTGTTGAAATCAGAGCACTACATTTTGGCCACCGTGCTCGATCCTAGATTTAAAACCTACCTTGGATCTCTCTTTCCGGCAGACACAAGTCTGCTGGGGTTCAAAGACCTGCTGGTGACAAAATTGTCAAGTCAAGCGGAACGCGACCTGTCAACATCTCCTCCTTCACATTCTCCCGCAACTGGGGGTGCGAGGAAAAGGCTCAGATTTCCGAGCCCACCCGCTGGCGGTGATGCAGGGCAGTCTGGAGCGACTGCTGATGCTGACATCTGGTCCGGACTGAAGGACCTGACAACGATTACGGACATGTCGTCTACTGTCACTGCATATGATTCTCTCACCATTGAAAGAATGGTGGAGGATTATATGAGTGACCGCATCCAAGTAGGCACGTCAGACAGTCCGTACTTATACTGGCAGGAAAAAGAGGCAATTTGGAGGCCCTTGCACAAACTGGCTTTATTCTACCTAAGTTGCCCTCCCACAAGTGTGTACTCCGAAAGAGTGTTTAGTGCCGCCGCTCACCTTGTCAGCAATCTGCGTACGAGGTTACTTCCAGAAAATGTGGAGAAGATGATGTTCATTAAAATGAATTATAATCAATTCCTCCTTGGAGACATTGACCAGCAGCAATTGCCTCCACAAAGTACACAGGGAGCTGAGATGGTGGATTCCAGTGGGGACGAATTGATAATCTGTGAGGAGCGGGATGTACACGGTGATATATCGGAGGATGATGATGAGGTGGACATCTTGCCTCTGTAGAGCCAGTTTGTGCAAGGAGAGATTAATTGCTTCTTTTTCGGTGGGGGTCCAAACCAACCCGTCATTTCAGTCACAGTCGTGTGGCAGACCCTGTCACTGAAATGATGGGTTGGTTAAAGTGTGCATGTCCTGTTTATACAACATAAGGGTGGGTGGGAGGGCCCAAGGACAATTCCATCTTGCACCTCTTTTTTCTTTCATTTTTATTTGCGTCATGTGCTGTTTGGGGAGTGTTTTTTGGAAGGGCCATCCTGCGTGACACTGCAGTGCCACTCCTAGATGGGCCAGGTGTTTGTGTCGGCCACTAGGGTCACTTAGCTTACTCACACAGCTACCGCATTGCGCCTCTTTTTTTCTTCTTTGCGTCATGTGCTGTTTGGGGAGTGTTTTTTGGAAGGGCCATCCTGCGTGACACTGCAGTGCCACTCCTAGATGGGCCAGGTGTTTGTGTCGGCCACTAGGGTCGCTTAGCTTACTCACACAGCTACCTCATTGCGCCTCTTTTTTTCTTCTTTGCGTCATGTGCTGTTTGGGGAGGGTTTTTTGGAAGGGACATCCTGCGTGACACTGCAGTGCCACTCCTAGATGGGCCAGGTGTTTGTGTCGGCCACTAGGGTCGCTTAGCTTACTCACACAGCTACCTCATTGCGCCTCTTTTTTTCTTCTTTGCGTCATGTGCTGTTTGGGGAGTGTTTTTTGGAAGGGCCATCCTGCGTGACACTGCAGTGCCACTCCTAGATGGGCCAGGTGTTTGTGTCGGCCACTAGGGTCGCTTAGCTTACTCACACAGCTACCTCATTGCGCCTCTTTTTTTCTTCTTTGCGTCATGTGCTGTTTGGGGAGTGTTTTTTGGAAGGGCCATCCTGCGTGACACTGCAGTGCCACTCCTAGATGGGCCAGGTGTTTGTGTCGGCCACTAGGGTCGCTTAGCTTACTCACACAGCTACCTCATTGCGCCTCTTTTTTTCTTTGCGTCATGTGCTGTTTGGGGAGTGTTTTTTGGAAGGGCCATCCTGCGTGACACTGCAGTGCCACTCCTAGATGGGCAAGGTGTTTGTGTCGGCCACTAGGGTCGCTTATCTTACTCACACAGCTACCTCATTGCGCCTCTTTTTTTCTTCTTTGCGTCATGTGCTGTTTGGGGAGTGTTTTTTGGAAGGGCCATCCTGCGTGACACTGCAGTGCCACTCCTAGATGGGCCAGGTGTTTGTGTCGGCCACTAGGGTCGCTTAGCTTAGTCATTCAGCGACCTCGGTGCAAATTTAAGGACTAAAAATAATATTGTGAGGTGTGAGGTATTCAGAATAGACTGAAAATGAGTGGAAATTATGGTTTTTGAGGTTAATAATACTTTGGGATCAAAATGACCCCCACATTCTATGATTTAAGCTGTTTTTTAGGGTTTTTTGAAAAAAACACCCGAATCCAAAACACACCCGAATCCGACAAAAAAAATTCGGTGAGGTTTTGCCAAAACGCGGTCGAACCCAAAACACGGCCGCGGAACCGAACCCAAAACCAAAACACAAAACCCGAAAAATTTCAAGTGCACATCCCTATGAATTACACAAGTACTCTAGCTGCTTCAACCAGGAGAAATACAAGCTTGAAGTTAGCCAGCCATAGAACCTGCATCATTCGTGAGTGTCCCAGTTGAAAGGGATAGTATGGTAAGCCTAGGCATGGCACACTCCTCAACTTACACAGCCTTCTTTTATTTTCTCATGACTTGTACTGGTATTATTTAGTAATTCCACATTTTAAACATTTATTCAAGGGCTTAACAGGGGCTCGTCTTGAGATGGGTTCAATGTACATTTAAACCGCAGTTGTAAATTGAGCCAGAAAAAAATGTGTAATAGTTAGCAAAATTGCAAGATATGGTGAGTTCTATACGGATAACATATGCCTTTTTAGGCACTATGGTTGATAGTTTCATAACCTGCACTCAGGGCTATTTAACGTATGAGCACACTGGTCAGCTGCTCAGGACCCAACGATTCTAGGCTAGTGCTTCTAGAGCTTCTTAGGAGTCAAGCAGAGAATGCTGCTCAGCTCCTCTGACTACTGTATGAATTACATAAAATCTGAGCAGCTAGGCCGCATTTTCTGCAGCCAAACAGTGAACTGTCTTCCTCCATAGCTCTAGGTACCGCTTTATGCTCGCCAGAGTACGAATAAGCATGTGCCGCAGTCCTTTCTCTCACAGTCTACCTCGGAGCCTGGCCCCAGTTAGTGATTATTCTAGCACCCTGCACCTAATCAGCAAGGAGGGCATATTATAGTTTTGAAGGGCAATGCCAACATTTTAGACATGATGTATTGCTACAACTACTGTAGCTGTTTTTAATCTCAGATATATTGTTCTGTAGATTTGCTTCAAATCAAATGGAATTTGGCACATACTCCTATGCCACCTTCAGTCATTGCTTTGTAAAAATGAAGATAATAGTGTATGTGAAATGTAGTAATTTCTAGAGCTGGTTGTTAGGTAATTTGTAAATTAAAAAGAAAAACCGAGGGAAGGACAGGACAGGTTCAATAATAGAACAGAGGGACACCAGACGTTAGATAGAGGGAGGAAGGAACTGCCAGTAACTGACACATACTGTACTGGAAATGCTTAAACTGTAAAAGCTTTGGGTTTTGACTCCAATTCCTTTAAGCTGTAGCCAGTAGAAGTTCTTATCCATACAGATAGTTTGACATAACTAAACCAAACATATAGTTTTGGTTATAGTTTACTATGTTAAGAAAAATCCCTGTTAGGGAACTGTTAGGGACTGTTAGAGAACTCCAGCACAATTGTGCGAGACGCCTAGAGCTAGTGAGAGGGTCTTCCGCTTATAAAAGCCACCTCTTCCCTAAGATTTAGTTAGATTTACACATCAGTAAATAGGATGCTGCCAGGACTTACAGCTCTAGAAGTAAGTAGGGGCTAACTGAATTGGCTGGAGACCGCAGGATATAGGTTGGAGTTATCTATAGAGTAAGAACAGACTGAGACACAAAGGGTTAAGCAGGTCAGGGTTGAGACTTCAGCAGACAGGGGTGGATTGGGACACCGGGATGCCAAGACAGTGCTGCCCTCATTGGCTGTGAACCCCCCCAATACATTTTGCTTGCATCTGCAGCGAGCTGATCTTCTCAGAAGGTCATTAAAGCTGGAGCCATCACAGTGACGAGGCAGTGTGTGCCACCCACAAAGTAAATGTCCCAGTGGCAGTCAGGGCAGTGAGGGGCCAGCCCAGGCATCACACATATAGGGGCCGACCAGTCTGACATTGCTTCACAGACCAGCCATCCTACCACAAGCTCAGTGTGATCTGCACGTATCAGCCCTCCTCTTCCTGTTCCTTGGCTGAGACACTGGCTGTGCCTCCTCTGCATTTTTTCCTCACCATGGTGGCTGTCCTGGCTTTCTGTTTCACAGGAGGATGAAGTAGTCAGAAATTGGGAAGAGATTACACTGATCCACTTACAGAAATTGCAGTCTGTCAGTGTCTCCATGTCAGCATCTGTGTCAGCATCAGTGTCAACATCTGTGTGTCAGCATCTGTATGTCTGTGTGTCAGCATCTGTGTGTCAGTGTCTGTGTTGGCATCAGTGTGTCAGCATATGTGTGTGTCAGTGTCTGTGTAACTTTGTGTCAGTGTCTGTGTATCACTATCTCTATGTCTGCATCTATTTCAGTTCTGTGTCAGTCTCTGTCCATAAGCAAATACGGAGGGGTTCCAGTTGCTCAGAAACCACTCTTCTTCACAGCCTAGCCAGGAGCCACTACATGCAGTCTAAAGGATGGAATGGAGCAGCTACATGTGCCCAGTAGTAGCATATTATCCTACAAAGTCAGCTCTGTGTGTCTGAGTGTTCATTCATTGCAGTAAGAGAATCTGGTAAGTGGTATACTATGATCATTGGGCAGGCATATGTCTGAATACTGTATTACATTATGAATGCCATTTTTAGATTTCTCACAAATATTTAAAATGCCCGCTGTAATATATATTGTAAATGCCTGCACATCTTATTACCAAATCCCATAAATGTGTGCTGTACATCGCACAACACTGCATCCCTTAAGAGAAAACAATACACCCACACATTATCTGAGTTTCAAAGCTCATTGATATATATATATATATTTGTTATTAAAAAGGATATGGATTCAATATATATTACAAAGTACAGTATACCTATAGTTACAACTCATACAGTAAGCAGTTAATACATAGTTACATACAATTACATACAATTTCAGTTACATGCCAGCGATACAATTACCATTCCCTCCAATGTAGCTTATGTCTCCCTCTCTCTGTAAATAAATACAGGAACTGATCTGCCAGCAAGTCCTCCATCTCCCTCTCAGACCAAAAGCAACTAACTCTCTCTCACACTAGACAGGAACTACTTTCCTGTGTGACTAGTTCCTGGGGGAGGGGTCTCTCTCTCTCTCTCCTTCATGATTGAGTCACTATTCTCTTTGTATATGCTGATCAGGTTCAGCCCTGAAAACTGCCAAAAGGGTTGGCTTGAGTTCCCTGTTCACTGTATCATTCATTGTTCTAACAAAGTGATTTTAGCTTTTATACATATAATCATAACTATCCGCTGCAATGTCCCACAACTTCACAACAAGTATCAAATTAATCTACACACCAATCTGCTTGTTTTAATAGTAAACATGACAGGTGTATCTGGTTCCGTTCAAATAATACACATTCATGACATTAATTCATTAGGTAATTTTAAATCACCATGATGTCTGGCTCTTGATATTATTATAATTATGTACTGTATGAAATAAGTGTCAAATCCATCTCTGTGGCATGTCCGTGTAAATGCGTGTGTTACCATATATTGCTGTGCTCGCTGCGCATATTTGCAAGTATAGCTACTTAAATGTGTGTAGTTTGTATGTTCTCTTTATGTAATCTTTTTGACTTTGACAGTCCACCCTTTGGCAGTAAACAATAACTGCCATCAATTATTAACATAAGAGAAAAAATATTTCATACCATTATCGGTGACCTAGACACATGTATGCATTTCGCAAATCAGACGCTTGACTTTATTTGGGGAAGACAGGGAGGAGGACGAGACATCCTCTATATGCACTCGGCGGTCACGGGACCACTGGTTGGGTGTGGGACAACATTCAACCTATAGAGTATGCTGGGACAGTGCTTTGGCCTATAATGTCTGATTTGCGACGAACATTTCACACATACATGTATCTACGTCTTTGTACACTGATGTTTGGATTCGATTGAGGTTCTGCTGGGTAGGTGAAGTAGACACAAACAAATCGTGACAGTGACATATAAAATTTTCGTGATCTACATATTCCTATCATTTTCTGAACATTGTTTCCATTCCTGGAACGTATGCTAGGTCTGTTTAATCATTTAACAAGGGTTATAAGTAGTGTCCTTCCTAAATAACGTAACCCTTCGGAGTTCGGGGAGAGCCACTCATAAACCTTTCTTACACATATATTAATGAGCTCTTTATCTGCAATGTGTGAATAGTCATTGTCTGACTGTTCCTGATTACCTCTGAACTCCATAACTACTAGACCTTTGATTTTTCTCTGATTTTAACAAACTGATCTGCTAATCCTGGGATCCTATAAGGAGATCACTCCTTCCTATAGAACCAGTTCCAGTACCACACTCGACTCCTCATAAAAAAAGAAACCTCGCAAAAATAGAATATCCTGAAAGAAAATGTTTGTCAGCGGGGAAGAGAGAAAAGAGAAATAGAACAAAACAACTTTTGTTCATAACAAATCAATTACAATGACTGGTCTTTCTGCAGTCCATTAGTACGCTCAGGTAGTGTCCAACAGTGCCGCCTCTCAGTTTTCGCGGAACAGAGTCTCTGGTGATACTTTTCCGATCTCTTTGCCTTGCTCTTTGAAAACACAGTTCACTTGGAACACACAGTTCACTTCAAACACACAGTTCACAAACTCGAATGTGAGCAATAAACTACTTTGTCACGAGTTCTCTCCGGATCAGTGACCTTCTTGCAGTGGGACGAGTGGACCCAAGTCTTTCTTTTGGCGACCTTTAGTGCTGTCAACAAATCTTGGTATGGTCCTTCCCACCTGTCTATTAGGAAACCTGAGCGTAAGAGCAATCACACAGTCTCTTGGTTCATGATCAAGATAGTTAGCATTTGGCATACCAGCAATCAACAGTTTCAAGTTCTTTTGTCAAGTTCTCAAATGCTGGCTCATCTCAATAAGGTACTGTACTGTCACCTCATTGGTGTATTTCTGATCATTGTGCGGATCAATCATGACATGAGGTTGTCTTCCAAAAACAACCCAAAAAGACACAAATACCAAAACAAAAACAAATTTCGAAGAGGGTGATTCGTCGAGTGAAGATCTGGGAGTGGTTCTGAAGCTACATAATACTAGTGGCAGTATCTATTATGACAATAGTACAATTTCAGGCTTTGCTCCTACTTCCAAGGGTATCCTTATCAACACACAAATTTCTGCGCAATTTTTCTTTGCGGTAAACACAGCAGTATCCGTGGCGGCAGGAAATGCCTATACCCAGTTTGAGAAAACATCAGTGCACACCAATACATAACAATAATTCCTAAAGGGTGTTGACTGTACGAAGTCGATTTGTATTTCCTGAAAAGATCAGTCTGCAGGAGGGATATGGGTTGGCTCTGTTGGTATTGCTTTACCAATATTCTTCCTCAAACAAGTAAGACAGGTCATTGCTCTCTTACCTGCATGAGAATAGAATCCTGGTGCACACCAGTAGGCTCTCATCAGCCTGTACCTACCCTCTATGCCTAGATGAGTCAGACCATGTGCCACCTCAGCTAGACTTGGAAGGTATGCTCTGAGGGCAACTGGCGTACCGTGTCCACCTGCCCACAGTCCTGAGGACTCCTGGCCATACCCCTTTGTCCTCCAGACTGCCTCTTCCTGCAGGGAATACAAATTTTTGTATCTTAATTTAACTATCGTGTATTTGCAATGTAGAGTACCATGGCCCTCATTCCGAGTTGTTCGCTCGCAAGGCGATTTTAGCAGAGTTACACACGCTAAGCCGCCGCCTACTGGGAGTGAATCTTAGCTTCTTAAAATTGCGAACGATGTATTCGCAATATTGCGATTACAAACTACTTAGCAGTTTCAGAGTAGCTTCAGACTTACTCGGCATCTGCGATCAGTTCAGTGCTTGTCGTTCCTGGTTTGACGTCATAAACACACCCAGCGTTCGCCCAGACACTCCTCCGTTTCTCCGGCCACTCCTGCGTTTTTTCCGGAAACGGTAGCGTTTTTAACCACACGCCCCTGAAACGCCGTGTTTCCGCCCAGTAACACCCATTTCCTGTCAATCACATTACGATCGCCGGAGCGAAGAAAAAGCCGTGAGTAAAAAAACTAACTTCATAGCAAAATTACTTGGCGCAGTCGCAGTGCGAACATTGCGCATGCGTACTAAGCAGAAAAACGCTGCGATGCGATTAAATTTACCGAGCGAACAACTCGGAATGAGGGCCCATGAGCATAACTCAAAAAAAAAAAGAAAAAGAAAAAAGAAACATCTCTAGATGAGAGAAGAAAGAAAAAGGAAAAAGAAAATGTCAGGTTTGCCATTCACCAACAGGCATATCAGTGTCTATACAAAATTTCCCTTCACCAGTATTCCCATTCTACCAGTATTCCCATTCTCCACCCTTTGTGCATGACAAGGCACACTGCAGTAATACTGGTGTCATCGTGCTGTTGAGATATACTGGGTTCGGACAGAACTCTGAAGGACCTAGGCATGTGGAGTTTGAACTGTACTTGGGTCCATGTATTGTACCACCCTGTGTGAACGCAAAAGATGAAGAGGAAAACTGTAGAGAAACAGAATAGAGGTTGGTGACAGATGAGTTTGTAGAGGTGGAGAAGATTTTATAAAAATTTGACAACTGGATTGGGCACTACGGGGAAGTGATTCTCTACTTAGTCTATTCCCCCTTTTTTTTTTTTAAATTGTGTGTCTTATCTCTACTGGGACTATCCCAGCCATCAATCCAGTGTCCTGTCCATCCTAAGTTCATAGGGAACCCGGTATCTGTGAGTTAATTTCCTCTGCCTGTGATGGACATGCATCTAGAACAGCGAAATGTAACATTAGTAAGTTGCATTTATTTTGTTCTTCCCATGAGCCGAATCTGTGTTTTCTATATGGCTTATGATTCTTTACTATATGTCCCTTGGTCTCGTCTATGTGTTTAATAATGTGGCTTGTGTTTTCTGTCTAGGGGATCTATATTGACTATGTGTCCTACTACTCCTACAATCTCTGGCAAAATGCCCTTCCTTCCTACAAGTGTAACATATTATTGACCATTAGGGAACTGGGGTTTAGACTGATGGGTCTTTCCTGTATGTGCCAGTATACTTACCATCCTCAACCTCTCCACCTGTTGTTCTCTGCACCTAACACTATTCTGGTGATGTTCAATAGCACACTATCTAAGATTAGCTACTGTGACCCCTTTCCAATTTTGCAAAGAAGTCTGCACCCTGACACTCAATGCCTTATTGAGCCCGTCCATTTGCACAGAGACAGCCATCTCCCATTTGCCGAATTAGTGTTTACCAGTGGTATTATCCAGATGGAGAGTTTTCTATTTCTGCAAGAGAGAAAAACAAAAAAAATAATTTAACAAGCTTCTAGGTCATGCGAAGTATTCATTCAATCCTTCTCATCCCGTATTAAGGGTCTGTACATGGTCCATCAAACATTTACGAGCTCATTTTAACTAGGGGCATTACTAAGAATGCATACTTCTTATGTGGTAACTGAAAGAAATACCCTGGGGTTACCTTGTCTCTGTCCGCTTTCCTGCTGGCAAATACTAATGTGCGGACAGTTGTTTTTTTTCTCCATTTCTGACGTTACTTTCTTGATTTTTTTGTTTTTGTTTTATTTATTTATTTATTTATTTATTTTACTATATATGTACACGAATGATACCATACTTACCTGTTCCACCAGTCTCAGCCACTTCCCCCACAGGCTACTGCTCTACTTTTACCGGTTGGATACTTCTCTGGGTGCATGAGAAAATGGCTGAAAACAATCAGGTCACCTTCTCCTCCTAAATAAAACTTCAACATTCATTAGTACATATATAGGTTACAGTCATATTTTTCATATTTTTATTATTTTCTATAGTTTGTACGCTGGCCGTAACTGCTTCCACATCTACATAAGGCTGTGTACTTGCATTCTCTTTTTTTTTTCTTCCTACTTATTTATTGTTGCTACAAGTTCAAACAGTTCTTATATTTCCATTCTTGTCTTATATGACTTTGGTTAAAAATACCACCTGCAATACCATAGGATCAAACTCACCAACCCCTCTTGCTGTCGCAGGTTTAAACAATTTGTATGTCTGACCCTTTGTTTTCGGGATTTTATTAGACATATCCTACTCCTTAAATTCTGCAATACCTCTGGTTCAAGACTGCCTACCTTAGGGAATGGTTCCCTATCTTCCGCAGTCATACGTTCCCATTCATTGCATAAAACCTCTGTGTGTGATCCATATTTCTCACACATTATGTACCTCGCCGACCCCTTGGGCCGCGGAATATCAACCTGAACCCTGGTTGATCGTCCCTTACTTGAGCAACTGGCCCCCATCTTTTGCAGGTATTGCCTTCTCAGCTAATTCCTACAAAAAAACGAAATACTCAGTGGTACGGCAACGGTGAAAGTTCAACGAGTGCTCTCTCACGCCCATGTTGGCCAATACACCTAAACACTGTCGTTAGTGCCGGTCGTACCCAACCTAGGGCCCCTGGGTAACCTCTATTTACTGGAAATGTGTGGGAGTGACTTACCCTAACCAGTAAATATTGGTCGTTGGAGATTTCCTGAGTGACCAGCGAAACTCCCTTAAAATAAAAAAAACTGTTACACAAATCGCGTTGCGTGTGCTACCCTCAGCGCCTATGATCCCGCGATTTTACGCAAATGTCGTAAAGGGTATCATGTTGAGCTAAATATTGCACACACTAACGCGCGGTACAATCGCACAGCGTATAGGTAACTGTTACTTATCCGCTGTATGACCAATGGAATCTTTTTTCAGGCTGCGAAACCTCAGCCGGAGCGTTTCTGAACGGGCCTATATGGGTACTACGCCAACCCCCGGGGCTGCGCTCTCTATACAACTCTCCACTGACCTCTTAGGCCGAGGAATTCAGAGCTTCGCGTGACTTTGTCAGCGTTTTTCTGACTTCGCTGACCTCTTGGTCTGCTGTATCTACTAACTTGCTCCTTTGTACTCTAATCAATGTTAACGTGGGCAAGCCACTCTCACGCCATCAAGTGTCCACTCACCTGGTGTGGTCTCCTACGGGATCCCGAATTCTCTGGGTCCACAAAACCTTTATTGTTTGCACACTCACGCTCGTTCACTCATATACACTTTAGCTTTTCTGTACAGAAAATTAACTTTCATTCAGATAAAACAGCCTTAGTACCAGAGGTAATACAGTAAAAAAAGTTTTTTTAAACTAAATATTGGAAACTGATCAATTTGTGCTATTATCGCGTGGCTACCGTCTTGCGCCTAAACTAAAATAATGCTATTGTGTGATTTGTACTTAGCAGTCATACCTGTACGCCCATTGCGGAAACACGCCACGTGTGTATGCCTTTACGTTGCATACGCAGTCCCGTATTTTATCCGAGACACGTGTACAAAGACCGTACGTCCGCAGTAGTACAAATCCCACACTTCTATCAATGTAAGCGATATTAAGTATAATCGCTCACTTAACACCACACACAGTTTCTTCTGTATAAATCTTTACAACTAGGCCAGGCTGCGTGTGCGTCTTACACTTACTTCCCTTAAATATTAACTCTATATTTTAACTAAATAGCAACAAATTTCTCAGCACGGGTCAAAATGAGTCTAGTAATAATCAATAATTCAAATGGTATGATTCAGATTGGATAGCTATCTTGCAGAACATACATTGATATAAACACACATAATTATAATAATATTGTATATATGTATCATTCACTGGTCTCCTATGAAACTCATTTACCCATTTAGTGTTTCTAATTTGCATATCAATGCTGTGCTTTTGGCTGTCTGTAAAGGTGGTTTTTCACTGCTAGGAAAAAGCAGTTACACAGGTTAATTTGCGTTTCAATGGCTATCTTATAGCAAGCAGAGTTAACTGAATCCTAGAGGTAAAGAAAAAAAAACTTTTTTTTTGTGTGTGTAATTCTTACATCAAGTATTCATCTTACTATTAACTTTCATTAAGCCCCATCTGAAACTATTGACTTTGACAACATAAACTGCACTTTGTTTGGGGCAGACTATAGCGTGCTACTGTAACTATTATTATACATCCTTCATGGGTTGTCGACAATCGCTGTAAAAACAAACATTTGGAAACAGCCTGACAGTAATCCTGCATTTGCCCCAGGTGTCTGTGTCAGTGTCTGTGTGTCCACGTCAGTGTGTCAGCATCTGTTTATCAGCATCTGTGTGTCTCTGTGTCAGCATTTGTTTGTCAGCATCTGTATGTCCATTTGTGTGTCAGTGTCTCAGTGTCAGCATCTGTGTGTCAGTGTGTCAGACTCTGTGTGCCTGTGTGTCAGCGTCTATGTTTTAGCATCTGTGTGTCTGTTTATCAATGTCTCAGTGTCAGCACCTTTGTAGCAGTGTGTCAATGTGCCTGTGTTCAGAGGCGGAACTACCGGCAGTGCAAGCAGTGCACTGCACTGGGGCCCGCCTCTGTCCAGGGGCCCAAGCATGTAATGAGTCAAACTGACTCATTACATGCCGCTGTGCGTTGCGGGCAACCGCTGCCCGCAGCGCACAGCCGCCCGGCGAGGAGAGGAGCAGCGGCACGGACGGGGGAAGGAGGAGGGAGGTGGAGGAGGGAGCCGCAGCAGCGCTTTGTTACTGGTGGAGGCGCTGCTGCTGCTGCTGCTCCTCTGCTTCCCTATAGGCTGTCTTCCGAGAACAGCCTATAGGGAAGCAGAGGAGCAGCAGCAGCAGCGCCTCCACCAGTAACAAAGCGCTGCTGCGGCTCCCTCCTCCACCTCCCTCCTCCTCATTCTCTACTGCCCGGGAATCGTCGTCTGATGCAGCTGCACCGAGGAGCCTGAGCCGGCGGAGAGGGTAAGTATAATTCTTCTTTCTTTCTTTTTCTCTTTTTCTTTCTTTATTTTTTTACTTTCTTTCTTTCTTGGGCCTGCCTGCTGCAATGTGTAAAAATGGGGGACTGCCTGCCGCTATGTATAAAAAGGGGGGAATGCCTGCCGCTATGTATAAAAAGGGGGAATCAGCCTGCCGCAATGTGTAAAAATGGGGGACTGCCTGCCGCTATGTATAAAAAGGGGGGACTGCCTGACGTAATGTGTAAAAAGGGGGAATCAGCCTGCCACAATGTGTAAAAAGGGGTAATCTGCTTGCCGCTATGTGTACAAAGGGGTAATCTGGCTGCCGCAATGTGTACAAAGGGGTAATCTGCCTGCCGCTATGTGTACAAAGGGGTAATCTGCCTGCCGCAATGTGTAAAAATGGGGAATCTGCCTGCCGTAATGTGTAAAAATGGGGACGCTGTCTGCCGCTATGTGTAACAAGGGCACGCGGTCTGCCGTTATGTGTAAAAAGTGTACGCTGTCTGCCGTTATGTGTAACAAGGGCACGTTGTCTGCCGTTATGTGTAAAAAGTGTACGCTGTCTGCCGTTATGTGTAACAAGGGCACGCTGTCTGCCGTTATGTGTAAAAAGTGTACGCTGTCTGCCGTTATGTGTAACAAGGGCACGCTGTCTGCCGTTATGTGCAAAAAGTGTACGCTGTCTGCCGCTATGTGTAACAAGGGCACGCGGTCTGCCGTTATGTGTAAAAGGGCACGCTCTCTGCCGTTATGTGTAAAAAGGGCACGCTGTCTGCCGTTATGTGTAAAAAGTGCACGCTGTCTGCTGTAATGTGTAAAAAGAGGAATCTGTCTGCTGTAAGGTGTAAAAGGGTCTCTACCTGGTGTAGTGGTGCTACTGTGCGACGTAATTTGAATAATGGAGACTACTGTGTACCGTTTTATGAAATGGTATTATTTTGTGGCCACACCCCTTCCCCACGAAGCCACGCCACTATGTATTTTTGCGCGCGCCTACGGTGCGCACTGCCCCTGTTTTGCATGCAGGGGTGGGGCTCCGATGCCGTTTCTTGCACACAGTGCTAAAATGTCTAGTTACGGCACTGTTGCTAGGTATCCATTTCTCTGGCCCTGAGCAGGTTCCCCTCACCAGATCCTCTCCAGGGGTGAGGGGGTGGACTTGGATGGGATGTGTGTGTGTGGGGATATGTGGTGGTGGTGGGGGGGGGGCCCAAAGCATTTTGTCGCACCTGGGCCCACCGCTCGCTTGTTCCGCCACTGCCTGTGTCAGCGTCTTTGTGTCAGTGTTTGTGTGTCTGTGGGTCAGTGTCTGTCTGTGCAAGTGTGTTAGCATCTGTGTGTCTGCATCTGTGTGTCATAGCCTGTGTGTAAGTGTGTCAGCATCAATATGGCTGGCAATCAGAGGAACTGTGATGGGGGTGTCACCAGCGGCCAGCTCCTGCTTCCACTGAGTGCCTCGGGCTGAGGCAGAGCTCACTGGGCTCACCCCTCCTCTCATCTGCCACTGCAATGGCTGGATATTACCACATCCCTGCTCCTGCATCCTTGGTCCTGCACTATGAAAGAGCCGCCAGGCACCCACATGTAAATGGAGAAGCCAGCAGTACTCTCTACAGTGTGGTGCTCTCATAATGGTTCGGTCAGCCCTGAGGACAGTGATTTTTTTTTAACCTTTTGGTAACCTCAACCCTATTTGATCTTTATTTCTTTGTAAGGATATTCATATGCCTGTCCCTACCATTAAATTGCTTTACTGACAGCCTAAACCACCTCTAATGGGATGCTCTTCCACCTATTAACTACCCTTTCTGTGATATATTTGAACATTTCTATTGTGCCAGCCCCCCTTTTCCCTTCTCTGCTCTAAACTGTACATGTTTAGATCTTTTAGGGGTCTATTTACTAAGCCTTGGAAGGAGATAAAGTGAATGGAGACAAAGTACCAGACAATCACCTCCTAACTGACATTTTTAAAACACAGCCTGTGACATGGCAGTTAGGAGTTGGTTGATTGATTGATTGATTGATTGATTGATTGATTGATTTATACTTTATCTCCATCCACTTTATCTCCATCCAAGGCTTAGTAAATAGACCCCTAAGTCTTTCCATGTACGTTTTGTGATGTACTGTAGGCCATGCACCATTTTGGTTGCCCTTCTTTGTACCCTCTCCAATGTATTTATATCCATATGGAGATATGGCCTCCAGAACAGTATTCCAGACACTGGCATATTTATAATGGGTGTAGTTAGTGTGGTGCACACTGGACCCCGAGTCCAGGGGGTCCCACACCACACACACTGCACCCATTTCTTGATTACTAACCCCCTGGAGTCCTACGCCAATGGCAGCAGCACTGTAGAAATCGCCTGAAAAATGCGCAGTAGAAAAATCGATGGCAAAAAATGGCCGCCATGCCATCTTCCTGGAGCTCTATGTATGCGCATTAGAGTCTGAGCCCTGTGGCGCTCAGACTCTACAGCTCTGCTGGCAGAGAGGAGGGTGCCCAGACAGAAGAGAATGCACATGGGCCTCCTCCTCTCTTAAAACACCCCTGATTCCAGATGTGGCCATACCAATTATTGTTGCATAATAACGTATAATAACTTGTTGGAGTAACTGAGATATAGCGTTTTCTATTTAATAATAGCCACAGAGGTGCTGCAGCAGCTTAAATTGAGAAGTGTTTTTATTTGCCAAGAGAAACATAGTGCATTGGTTATTCATCATAGTATTGAGAAGAAACTACTGCATATTGGGGGTCATTCTGAGTTGTTCACTCGCTAGCAGTATTTAGCAGCCATGCAAACGCATTGCAACTGCCCACTGGGGAGTGTATTTGCGCTTTGCAGAAGTGCGAACGCTTGTGCAGCAGAGCGCCTGCAAATTTTTTTCGTGCAAAACAAGACCAGCCCTGTAGCTACTCTTCGTGTGCGTTGATTCTAACAATGGTGGGACGGCTTTTGACGTCACATACCTGCCCAGTGTTCGCCCATCCACGCCTGCGTTTTTCCCGACACGCCTGCGTTTTTCTAAGCACTCCCTAAAAATGGTGGGTTAACACCCAGAAACGCCCACTTTATGTCAATCTTCCTGTGCTGTGCCATGCGACTGAAAGCTTCGCTAGAACCTGAGCAAAACCACAACCCGTATGTCGCACGTGCGCATTGCGGTAATACGCATGCGCAGAAATGCCAATTTTTAGCCTCATCGCTGCGCTGCGAACAATGGCCGCAAGCGATCAACTCAGAATTACCCCAACTATTATCATCTTACAGTGCATCCGTAAAGTATTCACAGCGTTTCAGTTTTTCCACACTTTGTTATGTTACAGCCTTAATCCAAATTGTAATGAATTCATTTTCCCCTCAAAATTCTACACACAATACCCCATAATGACGTGAAAAAAAGTTTTATGAGATTTTTGCAAATTTATTAAAAATAAAATACTAAGAAATCACATGTATATAAGTATCCACAGCCTTTGCTATGAAGCTCAAAACTGAGCTCAGGTGCATCCTGTTTCTACTAATCAACCTTGAGCTGTTCCTACAGCTCAATTGGAGTCCACCTGTGGTAAATTCAGTTGATTGGATATGATTTGGAAAGGCACACACCTGTCTATATAAGGTCCCACACTTGACAGCGCATGTTTGAGCACAAACCAAGCATGAAGTTAAAAAAATTGTCCGTAGGCCTCAGTTTCAGGATAGTCTTGAGGCACAAATCTGGGGAAGAATACAGAAAAATATCTGCTGATTTGAAGGTCCCAATGAACACAATGGCCTCCATCATCCATAAATGGAAAAAGTTTGGAACCACCAGGACTCTTAATAGAGCTGGCCGTAATAGAGCTGGCCATCTAAACTGAGCGATCGGGGGAGAAGAGCCCTAGTCAGGGAGGTGACCAAAAACCTGATGGTCACTATGTCAGAGCTACAGCATTCCTCTGTGGAGAGAGGAGAACCTTCCAGAAGGACAACCATCTCTGCAGCAATCCACCAATCAGGCCTGTATGGTAGAGTGGCTAGACGGAAGCTACTCCTTAGTAAAAAGCACATGGCAGCCCACCTGGATTTTGCTAAAATGCTCCTGAAAGACTCTCAGACCATGAGAAACAAAATTATCTGGTCTGATGAGACAAAGATTGAACTCTTTGGCGTGAATGCCAGGCGTCATGTTTGGAGGAAAGCAGGCACCGCTCATCACCAGGCCAATACCATCCCACAAGTGAAGCATGTTGGTGGCAGCATCATGCTGTGGGACTGTTTTTCAGCAGCAGGAACTGGGAAACTAGTCAGGATAGAGGTAAAAATGAATGCAGCAATGTACAGAGACATCCTGGATAAAAACCTGCTCCAGATCGCTCTTGATCACAGACTGGGGCGACTGGGGTGCTGCAAAGAGGAATGGGCGAAACTGCCAAAAGATAGGTGTGCCAAGCTTGTGGCATCATATTCAAAAAGAGTTGAGGATGTAATTGCTGCCAAAGGTACATCAACAAAGTATTGAGCAAAGGCTGTGAATACTTATGTACATGTGAATTCTTAGTTTTTTTAAATCTCAAAAAACTTTTTGAGGGAAAAAATAAATTTATTCCATTTTGGAATAAGGCTGTAACATAACAAAATGTGGAAAAAGTGAAGCGCTGTGAATACTTTCCGGATGCACTGTATTTGTGTCATATTGAATGTCATTGGAAATCGTAATAATATGTTCTATGTGTTTGCTACTTATTCTTTATTTTGTGAAGTCCCCTGTCATTTATATGCTGATACTGTGGCAATGACAAGCATGGAGTAGCATGCTGGGCGCTGAGCTCTCCTGCTTAATCATCCATAATAACATCATGTCTGACCCCCCTGGGGCTATTAAGTGGATCACTGTTACAGGAAGGTGGGGTGCACCTATCTCCAAGCTGGGGTCTCCTATGAGACTCTGTGCGGCTGGTAAGTAACCGGGGCCTAGGTAGATGCTGAGCCACATGGAATGCTGGATCTTTGCCAACAATGCCCAATGCTCAATGCGTTTGCTTGTGCTTATATGATTGCAGGTCAGACCACAGGTGATTACAAGTACAAGCTCCCAGGAAGATGCTCCTGACACCGGGTGCTGAGGGGAAGCTGCTTGCCCCTGGAGTCCTCTCCCACCTTTCTCTCTGATGCGCTGGGCATACGCGGCTGGAGGGATCCCTGCTGAGAGCTGCGTGCTCTTCCTGCACGGACATCCATGGCGTGCTGGGGCAGAGTGCTGCTGGTGAGCTGGGGACCTAGTGCTGGATACCCTGGGATGCTGGTTGGTGGAAGATGAACCGATGTATACAGTAACTGGTGTACTCCACTCTGGCTAAAAGTGTATATTGAGCCATGGGTGCTGAAGATCTGGTGGAGACACACTGAGCAAAGTTTCCCCTAAGCAGTGATATATCTGGGCTGCAATATACAGATGGGGGAGGGGGTAAAAAATCCCTCTACCAGTATAAATATTGTTATTGAAGACCCTAGAATTCCCTCCAGGCCCTGACAATATCTGGGGATAATACAGCATATTGTTACTGGATACATCAAGCAAAATGCTATATATATATATATATATATATATATATATCACATAGATATTGGCATTTTATGATAATACTAATTCTTGCACAAGTTAGCTTCATAGCTCACTTGATATTCTATATATTCTTAAGCTGGTGTTTATTGTGATCTATCTAGGGTGGTATCATAGTGTGTTGGCAAACATCACCACAATGCAGCAACTGCGGCTAAATTAGAAAAAGTCTCCAGGAATCCCCTGCACAGTCTAAGTTGACGGGAGAGTCAAAAGCTCCTTCGTCTCTGTCTACCAGTTTATGTTCTGCCGAAACTTATGGGGATGCCATTCAACGAGTCCTGGAAGCAGTAAATGCCAGTGAAAGTAGACTGCCAGACAAGATTGCTTAAGTGCAATCAGATTTGTCTATAATACGCCAGGATTTACAGCGAGTGAGGGAGAGAGTGGGGGAGTAAATCTGCTTGGTTGGCGCACTACCACCCTTGAATCTCAAATGCTGGATGTGCATAAAAACTAACCAATATGGAAAGGCATGTGCAACGCAACAACATCCGCTTTGTGGGCGTACATGAAAAGGAATAGGGCAATTCTCCTAAACAGTTCCTAGAAAAATGTCTCGCAGATTCCTTCGGAATGTTGGAATTCTCATCCCACTTTGCGGTAGAACGCGCACATACTGTAGAGTGCCTATGCGACCAGTCCCTCCCAGTGCTCCCCCTCGCACCTTTATTGCCAGGTTTCTCCACTATGCAGTTATGCAGTTCTTAAATTGGCTCGCACCAAAGGACCTCTCAAGTGGAACAGTTCCCAGATACCGGTTTTCCCTGACTTTGCGATGGATATTCAGAAGGAGAGAGCCCAGTTCCTCCCGATTAATAGACGACTTAGAGAACTTAAAATTCCTTATGCTATGTTTTTTTGAGCTGCGAGTGGTTGTTGATGGAGAAACAAAGTTCTTTATGACACCACAGGAAGCAGCAGCATGGCTTGACCGGCGCATGCCAGTGAGGCATGCTTTGGCTGCTGAATAAGTACCATTGATCTCCTGATACTTACGAGATAAGTATTTTTATACATTATCACTGTATATCTGCAATGACTCTTCTAATATAATGGAGGCTTAGGCCTCAGTTAGAATTATTAAAGCAACTGATGACAGATGTATTCATAAAAATTACATAAAAAATTGGATATATTACATTATACATTTGCAGTAGTATTGAATTTACTTGAAGGTTTATTGTAGTTTAACTATTAGTTAATATCCTTTAATGTACCCCTATAAGATATGCTCTACATACTTCTTATGATATGTGATCCTCTTATGGACTATCAGGTATAAAATATATTGGGTCTCAAACCCCCTAGACTTAAAAACCTCTACCTTAATTAGAAGCCTACTGGGTGGGGGTAGGAGGGTTGCCTGATATTCGAAAATATTATGAAGTGACCCATCTGAGTCAGGTGCTTACCTGGTTTCCTCAATCAGCTACTTTTCCTTAGATATAAAATTAAATTGGCAGAAGCCAAAGTCTCCGCACTTGTTTCTCTTCTCTTTCCAGCTAAATCACCCCAGACTGTGAGGGTTTGCACTCCTGCTACTAAATTTACTTGTTTTGTGTGGATCTCTTGCATCCAGTGCTATGGTCTCTCTTTAAGCCCTTCTCCCATTACCCCTATCTGGGATTATCCAAATTTTTCCCCCGGGATCTTCTCAACAGTCAAATTCATGGCTTAAATTATCACTATGCCCTAGATTTGCCTTTGATTTTATTGAGGGTAATTCTTGGTGTACCCTAGATTCTTTAATTACTAAATATGGAATTCACTGTCCTGCATTTTTTTTATATCTACAACTTCGCTCCTATTTACATTCCCTACTGAAGGTGAAGGTCTTACGCAAACTAACCCCTTTTTAGAAGATTGTGTCTTTATTCACCAATGAGGCAAGGTATTATTTCTGTACTTAATGGTTTACTATGATTTTTACACTCACTCTCACACCCACACGAAAGTAAATGAGAGAGTGAGATGGGCCCCTCTCCAGAGGAGGATGCATGGAAAGTCATTAGACAGAATGTAGCACAGTCTTCCATTTCTTTCTTAATTAAGGAGAATTCATATAAAGTCTATACTAGATGGTACCTAGTTCCCTCAAGGTTGAACAGGATTTTCCCTGCATCCTCTCCTATGTGTTGGAGGGCATGTGGCCAAATCGGTGACTGTACACATATTTGGTGGAAATGTCCTAAAGTTTGTATATTTTGGAATCAAGTTTAAGCTCTTTTAGGAAACGTTTTTTTCAATCCCAATCCTTGGTCTGCGCTACTGATAGCATATATCCAAGGCTGGTTTGATTCCGCACAGGTCATTGAGAGTATGGTCAAGAAGATTGACAGAAAACCAACCTTTTCTGATACTGAGACCCACTGTTTCTATTATAGCCATAGGCGGTGCACCATAAAGTCAGTAATTGCTTACCAAGTATAGACAAAAAAGAGAAGAGAGAAGGGACTTTTTTTGGCACACTCTTGAAAAGTGAAATTAATATAATTTGTTATTATAGTATTAAAATGTAACTTTTATTAAATATACTTAAAATAGTGTCTCATGTGTAAGTACACTCACAATGTCCTCCATTCTGTAAGGTGTGGAACCACAGGAATGGGTGTTTGCCAGAATATTGAGTATTTTAGTACTAAATTGGACTATTAGCAGTGCATTGTACCCTTGTGATCTTGTAGACTGTGTCTAACCAGAATAAGCATCCATGGGGTTGTAACCAACCCTGTTTGCCAGGTAATAAGCTCTTAAAAAGAAGAACCTAATCGCTTAAAAAACCCTGGGTTGGATAGGCTTACTATTCTGCCCACACATCCTCATCCAGATGGGTATCTATCCTAATAAAGAAAACTGTCTCTTTCTCCTTAGATACTGTACAGACAGACTCTTGGGGAAGATATGTATTCCTAAAATGTAGAATAAACTCCATCCCTATTCTCTTGCCAGCAGTATATGTTCCACCCCCTTACTCTCCCGTATTTCTAAAAAAAAGTGGCTAAATGTATGGCTTTTTCACCCAGTATATCTACATTGTGCTTACGAGACTACAATACTGTTAAGTTCAAAAATATTAATAACAAAGCAAAGTATATTGTTGAGGACATGGTTACCGTAGAAATATGAAGTGTACCTTAAGTGCGGTTATGCACACGCAAATACCTTAAGGAATCCCAATATGAAACCATATACCTTTGTAATGTGGTCCAACGCACATACAGATTTAATACTAACAGAAAAAAAGGTAAAATAACACAAGTACAGAAATACTGTTAAACAGCAAGTATTATACACACCGTCAGAGTAAGTTACAGCCGATATACATACACAAGCGCCTCCCTGGATCCAGGCAACAGTCATCAGCAGATAACCATGATAGTTCTGAGATAGGAGATATCTGGAATGGATCCAAGCAACTGTATTTATACTGTAGCTTCTAACACACACAATACAATAATAAACACGCTGTTCTTATTGGAAACATTTTCGTAACTCGGTGGTCCATTGGTCCATTCAAAGGTATTGTTCTCCATTCTCAGGAATGTGACTGTTAATGCGCTCAGGATCCCGCCGTCAAGGTAATTCAAACAGGCTAGTTACACGCCCCTCACAATGCACAATATTTCACCTATAATACATTTTTCCCAATAGTGTGCGCCTACAATATGCAATATTCTGTCTGCTCATACCGGGGTGCAGCAAATGGAGAGCTGAACATGATGATATAAAATAAGATGTGATATTATGCTTCTAAACCTGTGCTATGTGAAATACTTTCTCCTGATCTAACCTTAATGTTGCTAGGTACTAAAGTCTGATATTAAATCATCTTATGACTGTGTAATTTATGTGTAAGTTTGGAGTATGAATATGTGTAACAAAAAGGCTTTTATTAGCAACTGCATATTCTACAGTAATAAGGGTAAGATGCGGTAATCCACAAAGTACCGTAGTATGCAAAAGTTAGAGATGAGCGCCTGAAATTTTTCGGGTTTTGTGTTTTGGTTTTGGGTTCCGTTCCGCGGCCGTGTTTTGGGTTCGAACGCGTTTTGGCAAAACCTCACCGAATTTTTTTTGTCGGATTCGGGTGTGTTTTGGATTCGGGTGTTTTTTTCAAAAAACACTAAAAAACAGCTTAAATCATAGAATTTGGGGGTCATTTTGATCCCAAAGTATTATTAACCTCAAAAACCATAATTTACACTCATTTTCAGTCTATTCTGAATACCTCACACCTCACAATATTATTTTTAGTCCTAAAATTTGCACCGAGGTCGCTGTGTGAGTAAGATAAGCGACCCTAGTGGCCGACACAAACACCTGGCCCATCTAGGAGTGGCACTGCAGTGTCACGCAGGATGTCCCTTCCAAAAAACCCTCCCCAAACAGCACATGACGCAAAGAAAAAAAGAGGCGCAATGAGGTAGCTGTGTGAGTAAGATTAGCGACCCTAGTGGCCGACACAAACACCGGGCCCATCTAGGAGTGGCACTGCAGTGTCACGCAGGATGTCCCTTCCAAAAAACCCTCCCCAAACAGCACATGACGCAAAGAAAAAAAGAGGCGCAATGAGGTAGCTGTGTGAGTAAGATTAGCGACCCTAGTGGCCGACACAAACACCGGGCCCATCTAGGAGTGGCACTGCAGTGTCACGCAGGATGTCCCTTCCAAAAAACCCTCCCCAAACAGCACATGACGCAAAGAAAAAAAGAGGCGCAATGAGGTAGCTGACTGTGTGAGTAAGATTAGCAACCCTAGTGGCCGACACAAACACCGGGCCCATCTAGGAGTGGCACTGCAGTGTCACGCAGGATGTCCCTTCCAAAAAACCCTCCCCAATCAGCACATGATGCAAAGAAAAATAAAAGAAAAAAGAGGTGCAAGATGGAATTGTCCTTGGGCCCTCCCACCCACCCTTATGTTGTATAAACAAAACAGGACATGCACACTTTAACCAACCCATCATTTCAGTGACAGGGTCTGCCACACGACTGTGACTGATATGACGGGTTGGTTTGGACCCCCCCCAAAAAAGAAGCAATTAATCTCTCCTTGCACAAACTGGCTCTGCAGAGGCAAGATGTCCACCTCATCTTCACCCTCTGATATATCACCGTGTACATCCCCCTCCTCACAGATTATCAATTCGTCCCCACTGGAATCCACCATCTCAGCTCCCTGTGTACTTTGTGGAGGCAATTGCTGCTGGTCAATGTCTCCGCGGAGGAATTGATTATAATTAATTTTAATGAACATCATCTTCTCCACATTTTCTGGATGTAACCTCGTACGCCGATTGCTGACAAGGTGAGCGGCGGCACTAAACACTCTTTCGGAGTACACACTTGTGGGAGGGCAACTTAGGTAGAATAAAGCCAGTTTGTGCAAGGGCCTCCAAATTGCCTCTTTTTCCTGCCAGTATAAGTACGGACTGTGTGACGTGCCTACTTGGATGCGGTCACTCATATAATCCTCCACCATTCTATCAATGTTGAGAGAATCATATGCAGTGACAGTAGACGACATGTCCGTAATCGTTGTCAGGTCCTTCAGTCCGGACCAGATGTCAGCATCAGCAGTCGCTCCAGACTGCCCTGCATCACCGCCAGCGGGTGGGCTCGGAATTCTGAGCCTTTTCCTCGCACCCCCAGTTGCGGGAAAATGTGAAGGAGGAGATGTTGACAGGTCGCGTTCCGCTTGACTTGACAATTTTGTCACCAGCAGGTCTTTCAACCCCAGCAGACTTGTGTCTGCCGGAAAGAGAGATCCAAGGTAGGCTTTAAATCTAGGATCGAGCACGGTGGCCAAAATGTAGTGCTCTGATTTCAACAGATTGACCACCCGTGAATCCTTGTTAAGCGAATTAAGGGCTGCATCCACAAGTCCCACATGCCTAGCGGAATCGCTCCCTTTTAGCTCCTTCTTCAATGCCTCCAGCTTCTTCTGCAAAAGCCTGATGAGGGGAATGACCTGACTCAGGCTGGCAGTGTCTGAACTGACTTCACGTGTGGCAAGTTCAAAGGGCATCAGAACCTTGCACAACGTTGAAATCATTCTCCACTGCACTTGAGACAGGTGCATTCCACCTCCTATATCGTGCTCAATTGTATAGGCTTGAATGGCCTTTTGCTGCTCCTCCAACCTCTGAAGCATATAGAGGGTTGAATTCCACCTCGTTACCACTTCTTGCTTCAGATGATGGCAGGGCAGGTTCAGTAGTTTTTGGTGGTGCTCCAGTCTTCTGTACGTGGTGCCTGTACGCCGAAAGTGTCCCGCAATTCTTCTGGCCACCGACAGCATCTCTTGCACGCCCCTGTCGTTTTTTAAAAAATTCTGCACCACCAAATTCAAGGTATGTGCAAAACATGGGACGTGCTGGAATTTGCCCATATTTAATGCACACACAATATTGCTGGCGTTGTCCGATGCCACAAATCCACAGGAGAGTCCAATTGGGGTAAGCCATTCCGCGATGATCTTCCTCAGTTGCCGTAAGAGGTTTTCAGCTGTGTGCGTATTCTGGAAACCGGTGATACAAAGCGTAGCCTGCCTAGGAAAGAGTTGGCGTTTGCGAGATGCTGCTACTGGTGCCGCCGCTGCTGTTCTTGCGGCGGGAGTCCATACATCTACCCAGTGGGCTGTCACAGTCATATAGTCCTGACCCTGCCCTGCTCCACTTGTCCACATGTCCGTGGTTAAGTGGACATTGGGTACAGCTGCATTTTTTAGGACACTGGTGACTCTTTTTCTGAGGTCTGTGTACATTTTCGGTATCGCCTGCCTAGAGAAATGGAACCTAGATGGTATTTGGTACCGGGGACACAGTACCTCCAACAAGTCTCTAATTGGCTCTGCAGTAATGATGGATACCGGAACCACGTTTCTCACCACCCAGGATGCCAAGGCCTCAGTTATCCGCTTTGCAGTAGGATGACTGCTGTGATATTTCATCTTCCTCGCAAAGGACTGTTGAACAGTCAATTGCTTACTGGAAGTAGTACAAGTGGGCTTACGACTTCCCCTCTGGGATGACCATCGACTCCCAGCGGCAACAACAGCAGCGCCAGCAGCAGTAGGCGTTACACGCAAGGATGCATCGGAGGAATCCCAGGCAGGAGAGGACTCGTCAGAATTGCCAGTGACATGGCCTGCAGGACTATTGGCATTCCTGGGGAAGGAGGAAATTGACACTGAGGGAGTTGGTGGGGTGGTTTGCGTGAGCTTGGTTACAAGAGGAAGGGATTTACTGGTCAGTGGACTGCTTCCGCTGTCGCCCAAAGTTTTTGAACTTGTCACTGACTTATTATGAATGCGCTGCAGGTGACGTATAAGGGAGGATGTTCCGAGGTGGTTAACGTCCTTACCCCTACTTATTACAGCTTGACAAAGGGAACACACGGCTTGACACCTGTTGTCCGCATTTCTGGTGAAATACCTCCACACCGAAGAGCTGATTTTTTTGGTATTTTCACCTGGCATGTCAACGGCCATATTCCTCCCACGGACAACAGGTGTCTCCCCGGGTGCCTGACTTAAACAAACCACCTCACCATCAGAATCCTCCTGGTCAATTTCCTCCCCAGCGCCAGCAACACCCATATCCTCCTCATCCTGGTGTACTTCAACACTGACATCTTCAATCTGACTATCAGGAACTGGACTGCGGGTGCTCCTTCCAGCACTTGCAGGGGGCGTGCAAATGGTGGAAGGCGCATGCTCTTCACGTCCAGTGTTGGGAAGGTCAGGCATCGCAACCGACACAATTGGACTCTCCTTGTGGATTTGGGATTTCGAAGAATGCACAGTTCTTTGCTGTGCTGCTTTTGCCAGCTTGAGTCTTTTCATTTTTCTAGCGAGAGGCTGAGTGCTTCCATCCTCATGTGAAGCTGAACCACTAGCCATGAACATAGGCCAGGGCCTCAGCCGTTCCTTGCCACTCCGTGTGGTAAATGGCATATTGGCAAGTTTACGCTTCTCCTCCGACAATTTTATTTTAGGTTTTGGAGTCCTTTTTTTTCTGATATTTGGTGTTTTGGATTTGACATGCTCTGTACTATGACATTGGGCATCGGCCTTGGCAGACGACGTTGCTGGCATTTCATCGTCTCGGCCATGACTAGTGGCAGCAGCTTCAGCACGAGGTGGAAGTGGATCTTGATCTTTCCCTAATTTTGGAACCTCAACATTTTTGTTCTCCATATTTTAATAGGCACAACTAAAAGGCACCTCAGGTAAACAATGGAGATGGATACTAGTATACAATTATGGACTGCCTGCCGACTGCAGACACAGAGGTAGCCACAGCCGTGAACTACCGTACTGTACTGTGTCTGCAGCTAATATAGACTGGTTGATAAAGAGAAGATGTCTATGTAACTATGTATGTATAAAGAAGACTGAAAAAAATCCACGGTTAGGTGGTATACAATTATGGACGGACTGCCTGCCGAGTGTAGACACAGAGGTAGCCACAGCCGTGAACTACCGTACTGTACTGTGTCTGCAGCTAATATAGACTGGTTGATAAAGAGAAGATGTCTATGTAACTATGTATGTATAAAGAAGAATGAAAAAAAACCACGGTTAGGTGGTATACAATTATGGACGGACTGCCTGCCGTGTGCAGACACAGAGGTAGCCACAGCTGTGAACTACCGTACTGTACTGTGTCTGCAGCTAATATAGACTGGTTGATAAAGAGAAGATGTCTATGTAACTATGTATGTATAAAGAAGAATGAAAAAATTACACGGTTAGGTGGTATTACAATTATGGACGGACTGCCTGCCGAGTGCAGAGACACAGAGGTAGCCACAGCCGTGAACTACCGTACTGTGTCTGCTGCGACTGGATGATAAATGATATAAAAAATATATATATATCACTACTGCAGCCGGACAGGTATATATTATATATTATATAATGACGGACCTGCTGGACACTGTCTGTCAGCAGAATGAGTTTTATTTTTATAGAATAAAAAAAAAAAAAACACACAAGTGAAGTCACACGACGAGTGTTTAACTTTTTCAGGCAATCACAATATAAGTATACTACTAACTATACTGGTGGTCAGTGTGGTCAGGTCTCTGGTCAGTCACACTGGCAGTGGCACTCCTGCAGCAAAAGTGTGCACTGTTTAATTTTAATATAATATGTACTCCTGGCTCCTGCTATAACCTATAACTGGCACTGCAGTAGTGCTCCCCAGTCTCCCCCACAATTATAAGCTGTGTGAGCTGAGCAGTCAGACAGATATATAATATATATAGATGATGCAGCACACTGGCCTGAGCCTGAGCAGTGCACACAGATATGGTATGTGACTGACTGAGTCACTGTGTGTATCGCTTTTTTCAGGCAGAGAACGGATATATTAAATAAACTGCACTGTGTGTCTGGTGGTCACTCACTATATAATATATTATGTACTCCTGGCTCCTGCTATAACCTATAACTGGCACTGCAGTAGTGCTCCCCAGTCTCCCCCACAATTATAAGCTGTGTGAGCTGAGCAGTCAGACAGATATATATAATATTATATATAGATAATAGATGATGCAGCACACTGGCCAGAGCCTGAGCAGTGCACACAGATATGGTATGTGACTGACTGAGTCACTGTGTGTATCGCTTTTTTCAGGCAGAGAACGGATATATTAAATAAACTGCACTGTGTGTCTGGTGGTCACTCACTATATAATATATTATGTACTCCTGGCTCCTGCTATAACCTATAACTGGCACTGCAGTAGTGCTCCCCAGTCTCCCCCACAATTATAAGCTGTGTGAGCTGAGCAGTCAGACAGATATATATAATATTATATATAGATAATAGATGATGCAGCACACTGGCCTGAGCCTGAGCAGTGCACACAGATATGGTATGTGACTGACTGAGTCACTGTGTGTATCGCTTTTTTCAGGCAGAGAACGGATATATTAAATAAACTGCACTGTGTGTCTGGTGGTCACTCACTATATAATATATTATGTACTCCTGGCTCCTGCTATAACCTATAACTGGCACTGCAGTAGTGCTCCCCAGTCTCCCCCACAATTATAAGCTGTGTGAGCTGAGCAGTCAGACAGATATATATAATATTATATATAGATAATAGATGATGCAGCACACTGGCCTGAGCCTGAGCAGTGCACACAGATATGGTATGTGACTGAGTCACTGTGTGCTGTGTATCGCTTTTTTCAGGCAGAGAACGGATTATAAAGTAAACTGCACTGTCCTCACTAGTAAACTCTCTCCACTCAGTCTCTACACTTCTACAGTAACAGTACTCCTCCTAGTCAGCTCCAGTAAATCTCTCTCAGTCTCTTATAATCTAAATGGAGAGGACGCCAGCCACGTCCTCTCCCTATCAATCTCAATGCAAGTGTGAAAATGGCGGCGACGCGCGGCTCCTTATATAGAATCCGAGTCTCGCGATAGAATCCGAGCCTCGCGAGAATCCGACAGCGTCATGATGACGTTCGGGCGCGCTCGGGTTAACCGAGCAAGGCGGGAAGATCCGAGTCGCTCGGACCCGTGAAAAAAAACATGAAGTTCTGGCGGGTTCGGATTCAGAGAAACCGAACCCGCTCATCTCTAGCAAAAGTGCGTATGTACCCATGCTAATAAATGCAATATTGCATTCTGAGAGTATAATGTAATTTTGACTTTCACAATCCACCCTCTGATAGTAATCAAAACTATCACATCTTTATAAAATTAATACATACAAATATAATTGGTAACGCAGATAAATCATTCACTAGGAAGAAGCCCCCCAAAAATGTAAAGAATAAACAGGTTATGACATGATACATGGTATCACTATCAGATTATTGTTTCAATCATTGGATTGTACGCCAGGTCTGCTTCATTTTTATCACTGCTCCTCAGACTCATTACATTTGTATTTCTGTTTGGTTTCTTTTGTCGGGTGATAATTTGAACACATTTGAGTACCATACCAATAGTTCTGATGACACCACAGATACAGAGAAGTTTCCCTATGTTTGCAATCATTTCTTGTGCCCATTCTCCCAACCCAGACAACTACTTAAGAGGGTTCAACCAGGAATCCCAGCCAACTATTTCCAAACCCATGGCCATCAGAGTGAGATTGTGCTTCCTCCTAAATTCCCATTTAAGCTGTAGTATCTCATCCATCTTTTGCTCTATCACCTCCTGTACTATTGGTGATATATGTGCAGCACTTTACCCCATACTGAGTTGCTAGGGTTACACAATACCCTCCCATAACAGCCATTACATAATTCAAAACCATACGATGTTGCACTAGTTCTTTCTTATAGGCTTGCAATTCCCTACCCATATATCTGAAAGTGTTATTATACATCTCTGTGATATTGTCAGTTACATTTGCCAGCGCTTGGAAATATCTATAATTTATGACTCCTCTGGCCGTACGGGTGATATCTACAGCCATGAGGAACTGAATCCCCGTGGATTCTTGGATCAAATTAGATGGTAAAGGTTCTTCCCTGGTGTTAAGATTTTTTTTAGAAATGTGTTCGTAGTGAGTGTGAATATAAGGAGAAGGAGCGCTGTGATGAATGTCTATCATTTTGTCATGAGCAAGGGTTATTATTTCAGGTAGTACACTTCCAAGATAACATAAACCTTTGGAGTTCGGAGAGAGACACTTGTATGCTTTCCTTCCACATAAAAAATAAACATCATCTGGGAGAATATAGGGAACAGAATGCGTCATTATCATTGCACATAGAATTCTAACAAAGACACCTGTCCCCATCTGACCAAAACATGTTTCTGGCTGTATGCTACTCGCACAGTATCCCAGTGACACTCTATCAGCCATTACCTTGTCGTACCCTCTTGTGTATCTATATCGGCAGTGCTTCCCATTTATAACAATCAATCTTACAGTTGCAGTATCAATTGGCTCATTATCAGCTCTGTGTGAGTAGGTCATTGTGTGATTGTTCCAGATTATTTTCCAATATCCTGGTTTCCTGAAATTGGTGAGATTCAAACATAGCAGGGATTTATCTGCACAGTACTGCAATGTAATTCAAGTAACTTTAAGGAGTATGGCACTAATCCCACATTATTTTGTCCTTGAGGTACCTGGGAGCATACCCAACACTCTGTTTGGTTTAAGACCTTACCCACTAATGAATGGTAATCAATCAAAGGATATCTGTCTAATTCAGCATTATTACTTGACTGACATCTCCGGATGCACTCATCTTCAATTATGGGGTCACAATACTTACAAATACAGTATTACTCAGACAATAACCCATCACATTGTCTCCGAACTCCATACTCTCCAGACCTCTTACTTACTCCTGCTTTTATCAAAGTGTAAGACTGATTCTGTGACTCTATCAAGTCATCATTAATTCCCTTTGAACCCATTCCAGATCCCCAATCAATTCCTTTGGAGCTCTCACAAAAAGAAAGAAAAATGGAAAAGAAAAATGCTGATTGCCGACAACCTTCCATCTTGTGACCAAAAGTCCTGGGTGACCAGTGACCAATTAATATGCTCTGGGAGGGAAATGTTAACTGTTAGTGCCTCTCAGTTCTCCCGGAATAAATTCTCTAGTGATATTTCTTAAGTTTCACTTCTGTCACAAGCTTCTTCCAGGTTACTGGCTTTCTTGCAGTGCGAAGAATGGACCCAAGTCTCTCTCTCTGCCACCTTCAGGGAAGTGGTGCTGGTCAATAAAACCTGGTACGGTCCTTCCCAACAATCTATTAAACAACCTGTGTGTAAAAAATTCCCCTGGTTCAATGTTATGGCAATTTGAATTTGGCATATCAGGAATCAACAGTTTTAAGTTATTTTCCTAATCTCTCAAGTGCTTGTTCATCTTTATGAGTTATTGCACTGTAACCTTGTTGTTGCATTTCAAATCTTCTTGTGGATCTATCATAATGTACGGTTGTCTTCCAAAAAGGATTTCAAAGGGTGATAAATTGAATGGAGCCATGGGAGTGGTCCTGATACTATATAACACTAATAGCAATGCTTCCAGCCGTAACAGTCCAGTTTCAACCATTACTTTGCTCAATTGTTCTTAATAGTACTATTCATCCTCTCCATCTTTGCACTCGCTTGAGGCCTGTAGGGAGTATGAATCTTACTATTAATCCCCAGGAGATAACACATGACTTTGAAGACTTCACATGTGAAATGGGTACTCCTGTCACTCTCAATAATTTTTGGGATACCATATCTACACACAAACTGTTGCACATTTTTCTTGGCAGTGAATACAGCAGTGTTGGTGGTGGCTGGAAATGCCTCCACCCAATTTGAAAACACATCAGTACAAACTAAAACATATTTTAAATGCCTACAGGGTGGTAACTGTATAAAGTCAATTTGTAATACCTGGAAAAGTCTGTCTCTAGGAGGAATATGGGATGGTTCTGTTGGTATTGTCTTACTAATTTTCTTCCTCAAACATGTAAGATATGACATTGCTTTCTTGCTTGCTTGAGAAGAGAACCCTGGTGCACTCCAGTATGCTCTTTCCAATCTGCACATGCCTTCTTTACCTAGGTGAATCAGACCATGTGCCAACTCTGCTAGGCTTGGGAGGTATGCCCTGGGAGCCACTGGCTTACTTTGTCCATCTCTCCACATTCCAGAAGACTCTTGACCATATCCCTTCGCGTTCCAGACCATCTTTTCCTGTGGAGAACACAAATCTTGCATTTTGATTAATTTCTGTGTTTTCAAGGTTTGAAATATCATGAGTGTTTCAGTGTTGTAAGGCTCTCGCATAGAGCTTGCTGGCCATTTGGTAGCTTCATCTGCTTGGCTGTTACCAAGTGACACTGGGTCTTTTTCATAGGTGTGGGCCTTGCACTTGATAACAGCAACTTGGTCAGGTCGTTGTATGGCCATCAAGAGATTCTTGATATGTGAAGCATTTGCTACTGGTGTGCCTGCCGCGGTCATGAAATTTTGGAGGTGCCATAGGGCTCTGAAATCATGCACCACTCCAAAAGCATATTGAGAATCTGTGTATATATTAGCTGACTTACCCTCTGCCAATTCACACGCTGTGGTCAGTGCTACCAGTTTAGCTACTTATGCTGAGTTGGGTGGTCCAAGGGGTTCAGCCTCTATGATACCTTCATCATCTACGACAGCGTAACCAGTGTACATGTCTCACAAATCCGTCTATGACAACTTCCGTCTGTGAAAAAAGTCAGGTCTACCTTTCGTAAAAGGCTGTCACATATGTCAGGTCTTGCAGTAAAAGTCTGATTTAGATACTTCATGCAGTCATGCGTATCGGTATCCATGTCAACTCCTGTTTTGCCAGCATCCTCATCCACCACCATCTGTGCCTTATGAGGCACATAAGGTAAAAATGTGGCAGGGTTTAAAGTGTTACACCTTTTTATTGTGATGTTTACAGGTGCCATCAGTGACAGCTCCTATTTTGTAAACCTTGCAGATGAAACATGCCTGGATTGGGCAGAGTTTAGAAGGGCAGATACTGCATGTGGTGCATGAACTGTCAAATCATGCCCTATTACTACGTCATGTAGGGAGTGAGTGTGCCACATTATCCGGTTGTGCACTGAAGTATGCTACTGGTCAGCTGGCATCACCATGCTTCTGTTTCAAGACCCCTGCAGCACACCCAACAGTTTCAGTACCATACAAGTCAAAAGGTTTCTCATAATCAGGCATTCCCAATTCAGGGGCTTTTGTCAAGCACTCCTTGAGTATCTTAAATGCCAATTCGGATGACTCAGTATGAAACACCTGTTCTGCTTTGTTTGAGTAAACCATCTCCTGTAATGGAAATGCCAAAACGGAGAAACCTGGAATCCAATTTCGGCAGAATCCACAACACATTCCTAAAAAGGTACGAATTTGCTGCTGGATCTGTGGCAGTGTCATTTTCTGGATGGCCTTTATCTGGTCAATGGTCAAATGTCTTAGTCCTTGAGTGAGACAATGTCCCAAATATTTCACCCTGGTCTGACACAACTGCAGTTTATCTTTTGAAACCTTGTGTCCTGTCTGTGAAAGGTGGACCAACAATTATTTAGTGTAAGAGACAGGACACAAATTAATCGGAACATAACAATAAGTCATCAACATATTGAATTAGAATTGATCCGTTTTTAGGCTGAAAAAACTGTAAGCAATCATGCAAGGCCTGGGAGAAAATACTTGGACTGTCAATTAACCCTTGAGGAAAGTGGGTCCAGGTGTACTGTACCTCTCTGCAAGAAAATGCAAAAAGGTACTGACTGTTGGGGTGTAGAGGGACAGAAAAGAATGCAGAACAAAGATCAATTACTATAAAGCAGGTAGAGGTGGAGGGTATTTGCATTAGGATGATGGCTGGATTAGGCACTACGGGGAATTGGCTCTCGACTACCCCCTCACTCTTCTTTACTGGAAATATAGGACTATTGGCTGTGCTGGAGGTCCTGATTAGGATCTCCTGCTGAAGTAGCCGTTCAATGACAGGATACACCCCTAATTCCATTTCTGGCTTTAGGGGGTACTGCAGTATTTTTGGAGCTACCCTTCCATCTTTTAATTTAATTACTACTGGAGCTACATTAGCCATTAATCCAGTCTCCTGTCTATCTTTAGCCTATAGGTAACCCGGTGTCTGTGAGATCATTTCTTCAACCTGAGATGGATGTGAGCCTAGAATGGTAGAATGCAACATTAATCTTTGGGGGTGGCCAACATGTCTTGTACTTCTTGAGCCAAATTTCCTGGGGTGTCTAGAAATACACCATCAGGGTACAATAAATTACACATCCCATCTTACATAACAAATATCTTCCTAGTAAGTTAGTAGGGGCCGCCGCTGCCAATAGAAAAGAATGCTTGGTGTGGAGCAGCCCTATATAAACTCCTATTCATTTTGTTAAAGAGTAATGTTGCACTGTTCCCATTACTACCATTGCAGGAATGGTTTCCCTTTTGTCTCTATACCCAAAGGGCTAGTTAATACTGACCTGGCTTCCCCTGTATCATTAAGAACAGTTTGTTTCTTGCCAGCTATACCAATCATCACCTGGGGTTCTTCTCTAAAATCCTGGGTTAGTCTAACTGGCTGTAAGATTCAGGTGTGGCCTTCTTCCTATTGCTGTTCAATCCTCTCTCATAAGGCATTGGTTGCAATAAGGTGAGGGGTTATCTGTGGAAGCCTTTCAGGAGCATCCCATTCTCTCCTTGATGGGTACCTGCGTACCTGCCCCCTATGTGTCTCATGATCCCTTCTAGGTGGATTATAATCCCTTCTATACGTGTTGTGATCCCATCTATGTGTGTCATACCTATTTGTGTTTCTAGGTGCCGGACAGTTTCTGGAAGTGTGTCCTACTATGCCACATGAATAGCATATGATCGGCCCCTATTGTTTTCCCCGTGTGTTATACTGTTTGGGTCATGTAGGTATGTTCTCTAGAGCCTGGATACTTACCATCATCAGTATGTACCCCTGCAACTCCTTTAATTTCCCTATATTCTTATCATGTTCCACAGCAGACTCCCTAAGGGCATCTACTGAGATTCCTCTCCAATTGAGTAATAGGGTCTATACTCTGGTTTTTAACATTTCTTTGAGACTATCCATTAGTACAGAGACAGCTACTTCCCTGTGGTGTATATCATCTTTGATGTTGGCTATCCCAGTATATTTAGCCATTGTTGTCAACGCTCTGTTAAAGTAATCAGAGGCAAGCTCAGATTCTTTCTGCCTGACTGTAAATATTTTGCTCCAGTCCACGGTTACTGGGAAAAACACAGCCAATTGGGTATTTATTTGTTTTACATTATTCTGGTTATCCTCATCATTCAAAGGGGTATATTTACTAAGGTCCCGATTTTGACCGAGATGCCGTTTTTTCATCAAAGTGTCATCTCGGTAATTTACTAAGCAATAATCACGGCAGTGATGAGGGCATTCGTAATTTTTTGGAAGTCCAAGAAAAAAATTACGAATGAATACACCATCGGTCAAAACGCGGCTGTTTAAGTATGAATCTCGGTAATTTACTAAGAAGTGCAAAGCAAAAAAAAAACAAACACTGCCGTGAAAAATTACAACTCGTAAAAAAGTGCTAAAAAAAAACAGACCTGCTTTTTTAATCCGTGATTGTATAGGCATGCAGGGATCCATGAGATCCGTGCATGTATATCAGTGGGAAGGGGTGGGAAAGTGGTTATTTTCTTAAAAAAAATTGCGTGGGGTCCCCCCTCCTAAGCATAACCAGCCTCGGGCTCTTTGAGCCGATCCTGGTTGCAGAAATATGGGGAAAAAATTGACAGGGGTTCCCCCATATTTAAGCAACCAGCATCGGGCTCTGCGCCTGGTCCTGGTTCCAAAAATACGGGGGACAAAAAGAGTAGGGGTCCCCCGTATTTTTAAAACCAGCACCGGGCTCCACTAGCTGGACAGATAATGCCACAGCCGGGGGTCACTTTTGTATAGTGCCCTGCGGCCGTGGCATCAAATATCCAACTAGTCACCCCTGGCCGGGGTACCCTGGGGGAGTGGGGACCCCTTCAATCAAGGGGTCCCCCCCCCCAGCCACCGAAGGGCCAGGGGTGAAGCCCGAGGCTGTCCCCCCCATCCAATTGGCTGCGGATGGGGGGCTGATAGCCTTTTGTGAAAATGAAAAGATATTGTTTTTAGTAGCAGTACTACAAGGCCCAGCAAGCCTCCCCCGCATGCTGGTACTTGGAGAACCACAAGTACCAGCATGCGGCGGAAAAAATGGGCCCGCTGGTACCTGTAGTACTACTACTAAAAAAATACCCAAAAAAACACAATACACACACACCTTGAAAGTAAAGTTTTATTACATGCATCCACACAAACATACATACATACTTACCTTATGTTCACACGAGGGTCGGTCCTCTTCTCCAGTAGAATCCATGGGGTACCTGTTGAATAAATTCTACTCACCAGATCCAGGGTCCCAGGCTCCTCGTAGCATCCATTTGTAATCCACGTACTTGAATAAAATAAAAAAACGGAAAGCCGAGCTACGCACTGAAAGGGGACCCATGTTTGCACATGGGCCCCCTTTCCCCGAATGCCAGAAACCCACTCTGACTGATGTCTAAGTGGGTTTCTTCAGCCAATCAGGGAGCGCTACGTTGTAGCACCCTCCTGATCGGCTGTGTGCTCCTGTACTGTCTGACAGGCGGCACACGGCAGTGTTACAATGTAGCGCCTATGCGCTCCATTGTAACCAATGGTGGGAACTTTCTGCCCTGCGGTTGACCGAAAGTGACCTCACCGCTGACCAGAAAGTTCCCACCGTTGGTTACAATGGAGCGCATAGGCGCTACATTGTAACACTGCCGTGTGCCGCCTGTCAGACAGTACAGGAGCACACAGCCGATCAGGAGGGTGCTACAACGTAGCGCTCCCTGATTGGCAGAAGAAACCCACTTAGACATCAGTCAGAGTGGGTTTCTGGCATTCGGGGAAAGGGGGCCCATGTGCAAACATGGGTCCCCTTTCAGTGCGTGGTTCGGCTTTCCGTTTTTTTATTTTATTCAAGTACGTGGATTACAAATGGATGCTACGAGGAGCCTGGGACCCTGGATCTGGTGAGTAGTATTTATTCAACAGGTACCCCATGGATTCTACTGGAGAAGAGGACCGACCCTCGTGTGAACATAAGGTAAGTATGTATGTATGTTTGTGTGGATGCATGTAATAAAACTTTACTTTCAAGGTGTGTGTGTATTGTGTTTTTTTTTTGGGTATTTTTTTAGTAGTAGTACTACAGGTACCAGCGGGCCCGTTTTTCCGCCGCATGCTGGTACTTGTGGTTCTCCAAGTACCAGCATGCGGGGGAGGCTTGCTGGGCCTTGTAGTACTGCTACTAAAAACAATATCTTTTCATTTTCACAAAAGGCTATCAGCCCCCCATCTGCAGCCAATTGGATGGGGGGGACAGCCTCGGGCTTCACCCCTGGCCCTTGGGTGGCTGGGGGGGGACCCCTTGATTGAAGGGGTCCCCACTCCCCCAGGGTACCCCGGCCAGGGGTGACTAGTTGGATATTTGATGCCACGGCCGCAGGGCACTATATAAAAGTGACCCCCGGCTGTGGCATTATCTGTCCAGCTAGTGTAGCCCGGTGCTGGTTTTAAAAATACGGGGGACCCCTACTCTTTTTGTCCCCCGTATTTTTGGAACTAGGACCAGGCGCAGAGCCCGATGCTGGTTGCTTAAATATGGGGGAACCCCTGTCATTTTTTTCCCCATATTTCTGCAACCAGGGTCGGCTCAAAGAGCCCAAGGCTGGTTATGCTTAGGAGGGGGAACCCCACGCATTTTTTTTCTCCATTTTACAGTGTTTATTTAAAAAAAAAAAAAATGAACCCCAGCACGGATCACATAGATCCGGCCGAGATTCATTGTGATAAAGTCGGCAGTGTTTTGCTAATCACTGCCTTAAAAAACGGCAAAAAAAAACACGAATGACATCGACATCGGAACAAATGAAAAATCCGAATACGGCAGCTTAGTAAATTAGGCGTAATAAATTCAAAAAGTTGCAGTTTTACACTTTCAATGTCATTCGTGATTGAACTTTGACCTTTTTCCGAAAATTACGAATGTTAGTAAATATACCCCAAAGACTTGTCTTCTTCCAATCGACAGTCTTTAATGAATTACTGGACATTAATAGTGGGAGGGAGACACTATTCGCCAATCTTTATTAGTAGGTTCATGAGCATTGCCCAAATTTCTAACAAACTTTTGACAGCTGGCTAAATCTTTCTTAGGATCTGGGAAATCGGAGATAATGGATCATAACTCCGACCTAGTCCAGGGGCAATACATAGCAATGTTTCTAATAGGGATTACACCATCTCTATCTGTTTTACCATAAGGAATTGCTAAAGTACGGACCGGGTGTAATCCCTCCACCTCACTGCTTATGGTGTCAATTGTGGGTATTACTGTCTCTGTGGAATGGATAGTCTCATACTTAACTGTTTGTGGGGCAGCCCCTCCTTTCTGCTGTCCCTGCCCATCTAAGAGGCTGATGGCATGAGAGAGGGCTGCAACCACACTGGGTTCATCATCTGCCTCCGAACTAGTACCTTGATTACTTAATATAGGGTAAAGATTACAAGGGTTAGGTTTAATTATTTTTTTACCAGCTGTAACTCTGTCGCCATCTACATATGGCGGTGGTGGTGCACTTGCTGTTACCTGTTTGCGAATATTTGCAGCTGTTGCGTACGCTTTTTGCCTTTGCGCTTCACCCTCTTGTTGCCTTAAGTTTAAACAGTCATTGTGCTTTACTCGCAATTTGCATGATTTTATCAAGCAAATTTTACTTCTCACCATATTCACCATATTCACCATATTCAATACCTCAAAACTACCAATCTTGGGAAATGAAGTTTTACACTCAATAGTCATACATTCCCAATTATCACCAAAAGCCACGGCGTATGTACCATACTTCACACACATAACAAAACGAGCTGACCCTTTCGGTCCCTCAGCAACTTGAACCCCAGTTGCCTTCTCACTTATTTCACATGTGCACTTAGCCCCCATTGTGGCTTTTAGCAACCCTGAATGCACCTCCTATGAAATGTAGGTGAGAAACTTTCCAAGTAGCTCTCACTCAACTCCTTCTCAGCTGCTATACCACGTACCAGCAATCAAGTGATAAATGTATCCAGCACGGTTCCTAATATGGTCACTTACAACCAGGAATATGGAAATAGATCCGAATTAGGAATGGTATACTCTTCACTCCTATTCCAATTATCTATCTCCTCCTAGGTAGAAGCTATATGACCTGTACGCTACAATGAGAGAATGAGCGTATTTCCTACAAGTCTCAGACTCACAAAAGTATCATTTGAATTAGGGGTGGTACAGACTCTTAACCCCCAACCTCCCTCCGACCCTTTTGCGAGTTCTTTTGACCTGTTTCCTTTACACAAATCACGTTTGCGTATAATGGCCCTCATTCCGAGTTGTTCGCTCGCTAGCTGCTTTTAGAAGCATTGCACACGCTAAGCCGCCGCCCTCTGGGAGTGTATCTTAGCATAGCAGAATTGCGAACGAAAGATTCGCAGAATTGCGAATAGAAATTTCTTAGCAGTTTCTGAGTAGCTCCAGACTTACTCAGCCATTGCGATCAGTTCAGTCAGTTTCGTTCCTGGTTTGACGTCACAAACACACCCAGCGTTCGCCCAGACACTCCCCCATTTCTGTAGACACTCCCGCGATTTTCCCAGAAACACCAGCGTTTTTTTGCACACGCCCAGAAAATGGCCAGTTTCCGCCCAGAAACACCCACTTCCTGTCAATCACAGTCCGATCACCAGAACGATGAAAAATCCTCGTTATGCCGTGAGTAAAATACCTAACTTTTGTGTAAAATAACTAAGTGCATGCGCTCTGCGAACCTTGCGCATGCGCAGTAAGCGACTAATCGCAATATAGCGAAAATCAGCAACGAGCGAACAACTCGGAATGACCACCAATATGTGATAAGCTATTATCCGCAACTGTGTGGTCCAATTGCATGGCAAAAAGGTACTTATTATCTGTGTGCCCTACAATCACAGAGACGATTTTAAAAGGCTATGTCCCTACCACCTTGAGCAATTTCTAAATACCCTGCGCTCCAACAAAACTCAATAATCCCATATGGTAGCGAGTCATATGCCACTGGACTTCTCTAATCCAGTGTTACCTGCGATATACCTCTCTTTGGATCAACAATCATATGTTTACTTTTAAAGCCCACACTTGCACACTTGGATTTTTCTGTACAGAAAAGTCACTTCCCAGAAACTGTCAATAATTTCCCAGATGCTGTATCATACAGTTTGCTAAACGTATTATCAAATGATCGTTTTCAGTTTGGATTGTTACCCTATAAAGTTACAATAATAACCTTTATTCCCTTGTGTACTTGTTTACGGACACATGTGTGTGTAGGCGCGTGAGATTAAGCATGTGCAACTGAGCATGTGCTTGTGTGTACATTGTGCATGATTACGCTTGTGCATGTCCGATAGTCTGATTACGTAGGCAGCAACCACCTGTCAGAGGCCCAGGCTGCACCACAAAAGCGTACTCACTTATGGCTTTAAACTTAAAAGCCACCACAAAATCTATATATATTACTCCTTACAAACAAAACAGCGTAGTATCAATCATTCTCCATAACCACAGAGCCTGATTGCTATATTTACGTATTATCTATGCTTATGCAATTAAATGCTAGGACAGCTTCCCGATAAAACACAATCCAAACTGAAACAGACCCACTCTATCAATATGCACTTATTAAACTTATGGCAACAATACAACAATATACGTCATGTTTAAAATATATATGCTTATACACGATAGAGAAAATAAATTTCTCTATCGTTCCTGAATTCACGCTAGCGCCTCTTCAGAGCACACAAACGGATGTGGTTTTTCAGCATCAGATGCTAACTTTAAAATAAAGCAAAAATGTTTACATTTATATGACGTCCACCCTCTGCTGATAAACCAAAGCTCGTTTTATTTGTGAACTCCTTTAGGTCGTAGCGCCCGGCAAGAGCCCCCAACTGTTAAATTCAAAAATATTAATAACAAAGCAAAGTATATTGGTGTGGACATGGGCCCTCATTCCGAGTTGATCGCTCGCAAGGCGATTTTAGCAGAGTTACACACGCTAAGCCGCCGCCTACTGGGAGTGAATCTTAGCTTCTTAAAATTGCGACCGATGTATTCGCAATATTGCGATTACAAACTACTTAGCAGTTTCAGAGTAGCTTCAGACTTACTCGGCATCTGCGATCAGTTCAGTGCTTGTCGTTCCTGGTTTGACGTCATAAACACACCCAGCGTTCGCCCAGACACTCCTCCGTTTCTCCGGCCACTCCTGCGTTTTTTCCGGAAACGGTAGCGTTTTTAACCACACGCCCCTGAAACGCCGTGTTTCCGCCCAGTAACACCCATTTCCTGTCAATCACATTACGATCGCCGGAGCGAAGAAAAAGCCGTGAGTAAAAATACTATCTTCATTGTTAAATTACTTGGCGCAGTCGCAGTGCGAATATTGCGCATGCGTACTAAGCGGAATTTCACTGCGATGCGATGAAATATACCGAGCGAACGACTCGGAATGAGGGCCATGGTTAGCATAGAAATACAAAGTGTACCTTAAGTGTGGTTATGTGCATGCAACTACCTTAAGGAATCCCAATATGAAACCATATTCCTTTGTAATGTGGTCCAATGCACATACAGATTTAATACTAACAGAAAAAAAGGCAAAGTGACACAAGTACAGAAATACAGGTAAACAGCAAGTATTATACACACTGTCAGAGTAAGTTACAGCCGATATACATATACAAGTACCACCCTGGATCCAGGCAACAGTCATCAGCAGATATCCATGATAGTTCTGAGATAGGAGATCTCTGGACTGGATCCAAGCAACTGTATTTATACAGTAGCTTCTAACACACACAATACAATAATAAACACGCTGTTCTTATTGGTCCGTGATGTAAACTTTTCGTCTATAGGTCCATTCAAAGGTATTGTTCTCAGGAATGTGACTGTTGATGCCCTCAGGATCCCGCCGTCGAGGTAATTCAAACAGGCTAGTTACATGCCCCTCGCAGTGCACAATATTTCACCTATAATAAATTTCTCCCAATACTGGTTGCCCGCAATATACCGGTGTGCAGCAAATGGAGAGCTGAACATGATGATATAAAATAAGATGTGATATTATGCTTCAAAACTTGTGCTATGTGAAATGCTTTCTCCTGATCTAACCTTAATGTTGCAAGGTACTAAAGTCTGTTATTAAATTCATCTTATGACTGTGTAATTTATGTATAAGTTTGGAGTATGAATATGTGTAACAATATGGCATTGTATTAGCAACTGCATGTTCTACCGTAATAAGGGTAAGATGCGGTAATCCGCAAATTACCGTAGTATGCAAAAATGCATACGTACCCATGCTAATAAATGCAATATTGCATTCTGAGAGTAAAATATAATTTTGACTTTCACAATAATATTATAGATCCTTTGTTAGATTTATATGAAGTCTCCAAATGGGAGGCAATCAAGTTTTTTGACGCCGGAATCCTGACACCCAGTGAAATCCCAACTGTCAACCATAATCCCCACTTGGGTGGGGGTCCACGCCACCTCCCGAGGAGGAATATAACACTTTGGTGACTGAAGGTCCCCACCGGGTCTGAAGCATGGCGAGTGTAGCAAGCCCACGTGGGGACACACTGCGCTTGCCACCAGTATTCTAGCTGTCAGTATCCCGGCATCAGTCTCCTGACTGCCGGTATCCTGACAGCTGGGATATCATACTGAATCCCTCCAAATCTACAACCAAAAAAAGCAGGCTTTTCAGATGTTGTTGCTGAGTTGGGTCTGGTTGATGCCTGGAGAGTGAGACATCCAAATTTGAAACAATACTCTTTCTTTTCACACTCACGTTCTTTGTTCTCCAGGATTGACCTGGCCATACTCACGAAAGACCTAATGCCTAGAATACAACATGCTAAATATGAAAGCAGAGGTATTTCTGACCATTATCCCTGAAAAATCAGTATAAATCTGAGCTGTCAACGTGGACAGAAAGTATGGAAATGTATCCCTTTTTGGCTGACATGCATGGGTATTGGGTAAGAGTTAGAGGAAGCATGGCAAGAGGTTTTTTTAGATAAACAATGAGGGGGTGTCAGTGTCAATTTAAATCCTTTATTAGAGGGACCCTGATTAAAAGAGACTAGTCTAAAATCATTCTTTAAGATACAGGAAACAGAGTTAGAAGATTGCTGTGTTGTAGCTGAACTCAAATATCTAAAGGGCCCTACACACTGGCCGATTGCACTCAAAGATATGAAAAATCTCGTTCATTAATGAACAAGATATTACTCATATGTTTCAGTGTGTATGCTGAGCCCCGCGCTCAATCATTGTTGGTGCCAGATCGATATGCCTGCAAGCCAATATGGACAATATTGTCCATATTCTCATGCAGAGCTATGGGGCCAGGTGAAGGGGGGAGTGAAGAAACTTCACTCCCCCGGTCACCCCCCCCCCCCCCCATCGCTGGGGTCATCCATCGGGCACCTCGGTTGCCAATCGGCCAGTGTGTAGGGCCCTTAAGTGATAGACTGGATGCCTCTAAATGAAATTGGCTAAATGCTCAGAAAGAATGGAAAGACTATTTGGAAGACAATATACACTATAAACACGTCTATTCTTTTCACTCGTTGTACGCTACTGGGGATAGGCTTGGCCATTACTTTGCTCATTTAGCAAGAAGAGAGCGAAATACCAGTGCAGTGGTGGAATTGCAGAAATTAGATGGTTCGCATTAAAACACAAACGCCAGAAATTGCATTTGAAATTTTCATATTATAGTAAGCTATATCAAACTAAAATGGTGTGCAGTTTGGATGATCTTCGTGAATATATATACATAGTATCCCATTACCTTCTTTGACAAGCTCAGGAATTCTTAGATGCACCTTTGGCTCCAGATGAGATTGCAACTGCTATTAAGGCGTCTCCTGGAGGTAAAGCCTTGGTTACCAATGGGCTCCCCTTAGAACTATATAAGAAGCACATAGAATTCTTTGTACCACATTTGCATAATATTTTACACAAATCTTTGAACATGGCTTGCTCCCTTGCTCTATGTCAGAGGCATTGATTATTGTCATAACTAAACCTGATAAAGATCCCAATTACCCTGACTCCTGCCACCCTATTTCGTTGTTACCCACAGATATCAAAATCCTAGCTAAAGTTCTGGCTACCAGACTAAGGCCCTTGATAGCTCGCTAGCTACTTTTTGCAGCCGTGCAAACGCATAGTCGCCAACCACGGGGGGTGTATTTTCGCTTTGCAAGTGTGCGATCGCATGTGCAGCCGAGCAGTACAAAAACATTTTGTGCAAAACAAGACCAGCCCTGAAGTTACTTATCCTGTGCAATGATCCTAGCGACAGAGGTCCCGGAATTGACGTCAGATACCCGCCCTGCAAACGCCTGGTCATGCCTGCGTTTTTCCTACCACTCCCAGAAAATGATCAGTTGACACCCATAAACACCCTCTTCCTGTCAATCTCCTTGCGAGCGGCTGTGCAAATGGAATCTTCGTTAGATCCAGTGCACAGCAACAATGCTGTTTGTACCCGTACAATGCACGTGCGCATTACGGTGCATACGCATGTGCAGTTTTGCAGGTTTTTTTACCTGATCGCTGCGCTATGAAAAATCGGCAGCGATCGATCAACTCGGAATGACCCCTCAAATCAGGTCATCACACAAATTATTCATCCTGATTAAACAGTATGTATGCCCAATAAATCCACTTCTATAAATATTAGACAGTTATTTACCCCCTTGCAGATTCCCCATAGCCTCCTTAGATCCCAAAAGGCATTTGACTCGGTGGAGTGAGGGTTTCTGTGGGAAACAATGCATAGATTTGGTTTTACTCCTAAATACATCAAATTTGTACAAATTCTCTACTCTGCCCCTGTAGCCATAATTTTCATCAATGGGTATGTTTATCAAACATTTTCCCTTTTTAGATGAGCAAGACAGGTATGTCCCCTAACTCCTGCTCTCTTTCCCATTGCCATAGAACCCCTGGCCTGTCTAGTCTGGACCAAAACTGATATCCAAGGTTTAAAGGTGGGTTCAAAAGAAGATAGAATTGCTCTATATGCCAATATTCTGGTCTTTTAATTAACTGGAATAAGTCCTGTATTACCCCACTCAGATTTAAGGTGCCGACTTTTGCGCTTTCACTTAAATGGGCAGATTGCTTTAAATACCTAGGAATATGGGTGACAAATGATCATAACCAATTTATCCACTTGAATATAATACCACAGATATCATATTTTACGGTCTAGAGTTCCGGTGTGGGGGAAACTGCTGTTGACTGTTAATGGGAGAGTAAATTTAATTAAAATGGTCTTCCACCAAAACATCTATATGCTCTCAGCAGTCACCGTTCTATATTCCTCAAACCTTTTTCAAACAAATTGAAAGTCTTTTGTCACCTATAGTTTGGGCTAATATAAAAACATGTGTGAAGCTTAATACCTTGTCTAGATCGAGGGCTGCTGGGGGCCAGGCCCTCCCCGCAACATTACTATTATGCTGCACAATTAGCACACCTCCAGGAATGGTTGACTATAATTGATGTGTCATCACTCCATTTTCAAATGATATTGCAGGTATGACCAGAACTAGCGCCACTGCAGGTATTGCTTTGTGGAAGTATGAGAATACCTAGAATTCCCTTAATTAAACAAGCTATTCGTATTTGGAATTTAGTACATAAGATTATGGATGGTCAGGGTTGGGATCTGGATACTCCCCTAGATATAACCTATGGACTCCCTGAACTTTCTTCCTTGCAAATAAGAGAAACTTGGGGCAGGTGAGGAATTCTGTTGTTTGGGAATTTATATAATGGAAATATCTTTAAGACATTCCAAGAGTTTCAGCTGGATTTTCCTGTACTCAATATGCAGTTTTAAAGATATCTTCTGCCCAGACATGCTGTTAATGCACAATTTGGGTCAGCCTTGCCAATTTTTAGTGACTCCCCAGTTAAAAATATGTTGCAAGATAGACCGAACTAGCACCAGGTTCCTACTATTTATTTAGATATACAGCAGATGTTTCATTCTGGGCCTTTGCCTTCCATTAAACAGAAATGGGAAGCAGATTTGGGTGTAATCTTAGATGATTTGTAGACACTTGTCCTGGGTACTCCACAATTCCCCACTACAGCTGCTAGCTACCAACAAATACAGTTCTTCTTACTCCATAGGGTCTATATGACACCGAAGCAACTCTTCCGTATAGGGGGTACTCATACTCCAAATTATCCTAAGTGTGGTTCTCCTTTCTAGTATCTTTTGGCACTTGATTTGGTCTTGCCCTCATATACTGTACCACTGTTCTAGAATAGTGTTATTAACGCCCTGGTAAATACTGGTGTCCTGAGGGATATTCTTTCCCACTTAACCTGGTTATTATCAGTTATCAATGAGGAAGCCTTGAAAGCTTCTGGTAGAAGATACATTATTAATATGTGCGTGTTAGCTAAAGTTTGTGTTGCCAAATTATGGTTAGCCAAAGATCCTCCAGTCCTGTGCACCTGGACTTCACTAGTAAATGAAACCGTGAAACCTGAGAAATTTGTTTACTTAGCTAAGATTGCAGAGAAAAAAATATTTTAATATTTGGGCCAATTGGCTCGACTCTCCTTACTTTTATAGAGAGTAACATATGGGTCAGGTGGAGTGAATGTCATCGACCTCTATACTGTGGGCATGGTGGGGTCCCTATGGCCTGCAGCCAGCCAGATGAAAAATGTTTAACTGTTGCCATTTGGGATATATTATTTTCCATGTGTATGTATCCTTATCTTTATATTACAAAAACTGAAGGAAACTATAAAACATTTAAATTTATTTATGTAGATATGATACTATATAATTGAACAAGACTACATATGTTGTCATTGCAATTGATAATCCTTTATTGAATTTTATATTGTCGTTATGTTATTGTTATTTCTCTTAAAAAAAACCTCAATAAAATTTTTTGGGAATTAAAAAAAACAGCAGTGGTGCCACATTTGGAGGCCACATCCTGCTCTTACTGTATGTGCCTAATAAATGTGGGCCTGGTAACTTGAAACCCTAAATGGTGCTGGATACCAAGAGACTCTTGTGAGACAGGTAGCACCAGATGTTTTATTTACGGTCAGGCATGACATTTTGATGGTTTATTGGTTTCATATAGTTGACCATTGTGAGATTATTTTCTTGCTGTGTACTGACCCTTTGCTTGATTTTCTTTTACGACTTACTGCTGCCATCTCTCATTCTTGCTTTTAAATCCATAATTCTTCTGACTAACCTCTTCCTAACCTGTTATTATTGTTATTAAGCAGACCTTTTAGTCCCAACTCTATCTCATTTTCAGCAAGCTGTTTCCTAGAAATAGCAAGAGGTCAGCTATATTGTATGCACAAAGATTTGTTTTTCCATGTTCTATCTTTTTTAATAAATGGCATCATTCTGTCAATACCATTACAAAAATAAGATGCAGGTTTGTTTTTTTCCTCTGATTGATTGAATTAGGTTTACTGCATGTTCCCAATGTACTGCAAACGAGTAACCCACAGCAACCCACTGGTATCAGTGACATGTAGTCAGGTACAGGGCAAAAAAATGGTAGCAGAAGGTTGGGTTACATTATTGATATGGTAACAGGGATAAAGAGGAACGCAGATAGGATGACAGAGGTACACATTTGAGACTGGAAACAGAACCACAAGAGGGGGAATGAAACAGAACCACATAGAGATAACAGAGATATGCACACATGCACGCACATGTGGCACCCTGGAAAATCGTGTGTGCCCCTTTAAAACATGGAAATCACAGTGTTTGTAACTTAGAGAGGATTTTGCAGGTACAGCAGTGGTTAAGGGATAGAGTGGAGTCCGATCACTTGTCCTGTCCTGGTGAGGTGGCGAAAGCTGACTGGAGAGAGCAAGTGGAGCCTTGTAGGAAGAAGAGGAAGAAGTTGGAGAGAAACCATTGAAGGAGCTGGACGTGTTGTGAGAAGCCGAGCGAGAGATGCTGAATGAAGCAAACCGGGTGGTCACGCAGGGCGGTGGAGAGCAGTGCTGCAGAGCTAGAGCAGTAAGGTTATTCCGTGAGTGCAGAGAACCAAGAGAGCAGACCTGAGATGTCACAGCCAGGGACCGGACACCGCCAGGCCTATGCAGAGGTGAGGATTCTGTGGCCATCTTGAGAAGCTCAAAACCGCTGAGACAGGTCCATAAAGACAGCAGAATAACCTGTAAAGTCCAGAGTGAGCAAACAAAGACAGTTTGTGTTGCAGACTGCAAACGGGCGAGTACTAGACCCAGTTGTCCATTTGTCACACATATACTGCCCATGACTTCATGGTGAGAAGGGGTGTTACCAGGCCTTTTATAGAATATCCCACGAAATAGCCCTTACATGAACACAGTTACAAGGACAGAGACATTATTTTTGATAAGAACTTGAGAGAGACATTGATTTGCTTTAAAGAGTAAAACTCAGTTATTTGTTTCAGGAATAATTACTAAAGGGAAAGTTGCATGTTAGAGATTCTGAGATACCTTCACTATTTACATCCTTTTTTGCAAGTGACATTTCTGCTAAATAAAACCCAGGATTAATATTACTTTACAAATGCCGGGTCCCCCCATTGCAATACTGTGACACTGTAGGATCTCTATCCATTGTGCAACAAGAACATTTACCCCACAACCCCACTGCAACACTGTGGCACTGTCAGATCTAAGAGCCCCAACATAAACTGGCTTGTGAAGATTGTGTGAAGATTGACATTCTGAGCAGGGATAGTTAGAAAAGTAGTGATTGCCATTGAAACAGTGGGGGTCATTCCGAGTTGTTCGCTCGCAAGCTGCTTTTAGCAGCTTTGCACACGCTAAGCCGCCGCCTACTGGGAGTGAATCTTAGCTTATCAAAATTGCGAACGAAAGATTAGCAGAATTGCGAATAGACACTTCTTAGCAGTTTCTGAGTAGCTCCAGACTTACTCGGCATCTGCGATCAGTTCAGTCAGTGTCGTTCCTGGTTTGACGTCACAAACACACCCAGCGTTCGCCCAGACACTCCCCCGTTTCTCCAGACACTCCCGCGTTTTTCCCAGAAACGGTAGCGTTTTTTCGCACACACCCATAAAACGGCCAGTTTCCGCCAGAAACACCCACTTCCTGTCAATCACATTACGATCACCAGAACGAAGAAAAAACCTTGTAATGCCGTGAGTAAAATACCTAACTGCATAGCAAATTTACTTGGCGCAGTCGCACTGCGGACATTGCACATGCGCATTAGCGACTAATCGCTCCGTTGCGAGAAAAAAATTACGAGCGAACAACTCGGAATGACCCCCAGTATTCTTAATCTCTTTCTTCCTTTGCCACATTATTGTCTTCTTTTCTTGGAAAATGCATGTATATGTGATTAGATTGATTGAACCACTGTATTATTGAATGTTCTAGTGTATTGTGAGCTGTAGTCAAATGTAATTTTCTTGTCTTCTTTAATTCACCATTTCTTTAATTCACCATTATTACTGTGATTGTTCAGTTTTGCCACATGATTAATCAACACCTTTAATCCACAGTTCTTTGCAGCTCTATCCTACATCTCTGAGCAAGGTACAACATGCAATATACAGGGAAAAAACATCGTAGGGAAAGGGTCTGTCACATAGCCACTTAACACCTGTGATAATTCCTCCCACCACTTAGACACACCTGCCAACCTCGAGGTGTTACACACACAGATGTACACAAACATGTGGGGTACAGAGGCACATATGGGAGAGACATACACATGTAAAATTGGACACAAACCCAAAATCGAGATATGGAATTTTGGAAACAGATGGATACATGGGATTGAGTGCAGACATTGAGAAAATGAGGGAAGCAGGTGAAGGAAAGATGTCCAGATATTATTCGGTGTATGGGGGATATTCAGTAGCAAGTGCTACTGAGATGCGATCGCATCTCCCTGCATGTCTCCTCAGTGCGCACCTGCAGGACCTGCACTGTGCATGTGTGGGCCAGGGAGATGCGATCGCATCTCACTGATGTAAACGCCTCTGACTGATTAACAGACAGAAGCGTTCACAGGGCAGTCGGGGGCGACAATGCAGTGTTGCTGGTGTGGCCACAGGGAAAACTGGGGTGGGTGGTGCCATTTTTGGGGCAGCCATATGACAACATACGCACCCACTGCGATGCAAAACATGGCAGCAGAGCGTCTGCCTTTGCAGCTAGGCTGTGCAAGCAGGGGAATACCCTTGTTTTGCAAGGGTAAGCGATGCAATCACAATTGAATTGCAATCAAAACACTGGGTGGCCTTTGCATGATGGGCGGCCTTGCCCTGTGCTGGGCAGCCCTCAGCATGCAATTTTTTCATTAGCAGTTTTGCAATCTTGACAAAACTGCTAATGAAGTTGAATAAGGTCCAATGTAGTAAACCTTGGAGAGAGATAAAGTGGTTGGAGATAAAGTACCAACCAACCAACTACTGTCATCTTTCAAACACAGCCTGTAACATGGCAGTTAGGAGATGATTGACTGGTACTTTATCTCTGTCCATTTTATCTATTTCCAAGGCTTAGTACATAGGCCCTCATTCCGAGTTGTTCGCTCGCTAGCTGCTTTTAGCAGCATTGCAAACGCTAGGCCGCCACCCCTGGGAGTGTATCTTAGCTTAGCAGAATAGCGAACGAAAGATTAGCAGAACTGCTACTAAATATTTTCTTGCAGTTTCTGAGTAGCTCCAGACCTACTCCTAGATTGCGATCAGCTCGGTCAGTTTAGTTCCTGGTTTGACGTCACAAACACGCCCTGCGTTCAGCCAGCCACTCCCCCGTTTCTCCAGACACTCCCGCGTTTTTCCCTGACACGCCTGCGTTTTTTAGCACACTCCCGGAAAACGCTCAGTTACCACCCAGAAACACCCCTTTCCTGTCAATCACTCACCGATCAGCAGTGCGACTGAAAAGCGCTGCAGGAACACCAGCAAAACTGCTAAGTTTTGTGTTAAATAACTTAGCGCATGCGCTCTGTGTACCATGCGCATGCGCATTTAGCAACAAATGGCAGCATAGCGAAAATCGGCAACGAGCGAACAACTCAGAATGACCCCCATGGGGCCTAATTCTGAGTTGATCGCAGCAGCAAATTTGTTAGCAGTTGGGCAAAACCATGTGCACTGCAGGAGGGACAGCTATAACATGTGCAGAGAGAGTTAGATTTGGGTGGGGTGTGTTCAAACTGAAATCTACATTGCAGTGTTAAAATAAAGCAGTCAGTATTTACCCTGGACAGAAACAAAATAACCCACCCAAATCTAACTCTCTCTGCAAATGTTATATCTGCCACACCTGCAGTGCACATGGGCCCTCATTCCGAGTTGATCGCTCGCAAGGCGATTTTAGCAGAGTTACACACGCTAAGCCGCCGCCTACTGGGAGTGAATCTTAGCTTCTTAAAATTGCGAACGATGTATTCGCAATATTGCGATTACAAACTACTTAGCAGTTTCAGAGTAGCTTCAGACTTACTCGGCATCTGCGATCAGTTCACTGCTTGTCGTTCCTGGTTTGACGTCACAAACACACCCAGCGTTCGCCCAGACACTCCCCCGTTTCTCCGGCCACCCCTGCGTTTTTTCCAGAAACGGTAGCGTTTTGATCCACACGCCCATAAAACGCCGTGTTTCCGCCCAGTAACACCCATTTCCTGTCAATCACACTACGATCGCCGGAGCGAAGAAAAAGCCGTGAGTAAAAATACTATCTTCATTGTTAAATTACTTGGCGCAGTCGCAGTGCGAATATTGCGCATGCGTACTAAGCGGAATTTCACTGCGATGCGATGAAAATTACCGAGCGATCAACTCGCAATGAGGGCCATTGTTTTGCCCAATTGCTAACAAACTTGCTGCTGCGATCAACTCAGAATTACCCCCATAGACCCCTAAGTCCCCAAGAATAGCAGAGGTATGAATAGTTAATTTAATGTAAAAAATTGATATTTTATGTGCCCAACATTTGAGAGGTAAGAGATACTTATACGTCACAGTGTCCTTAATTAGAGCCCATGGTGTTTTCTTGCTTAATTTGTTATACTGTACAGTCTCATCCCGATGGATATCATATGTGGAAATAAGAACACAAAAAATGATCCAATGTGTAGTCACGATTATCCAGAACTATATCTTGATATTAGGTGAGATGGAATAATGGTGTGGGTTACTCGTAAGTGCCGGATAATACTATGGGACCACCCAAAGCGCGCAACAATCAATGGAAGCTAATGCTCACTATTAGGCTTACATCAGACAGCATTCTCCATGCTTGTAAAGATATCTTTACTTTCTAATATCCACAATCCTTCACACTTACAGTGGGTCAAAAAAGTATTTGGACAGCCACCGATTGTGCAAGTTGACCCACTTAAAAAGATGAGAGAGGTCAGTAATTTCCATCATAGGTACACTTCAACTGTGAGAGACAGGATCTGGAAAAAAAACTAGGAAATCACATTGTATGAATTTTACACAATTTATTTGTATATTCTTGCGGAAAATAAATATTTGGACAATCAAAAAGTTTAACTCAATACTTTGTAATATAACCTCAGTTGGCAATTACAGAGGTCAAACATTTCCTGTACTTCTTGACCAGGTTTGCATACACTCGCAGGTATTTTGGCCCACTCTTCCATGCAGATCTTCTCTAGGTCTGTCATGTTTTGGGGCTGTCGTAGGACAACACGGACTTTCAACTCCCTCCACAGATTTTCTATTGGGTTGAGATCTCGAGACTGGCTAGGTCACCCAGGACCTTGAAATGCTTCTTACAGAGCAACTTGTTAGTTGCCCTGGTGTGGTGTTTGGGGTAATTGTCATGCTGGAAGACCCAGACACGTTACACCTTCAATGCTGTTACTGAGGGAAGGAAGTTTTTGCCCAAAATCTCACGATACATGGCCCCATTCATCCTCTCCTTAATACGGATCAGTCGTCCTGTCCCCTTTGTAGAAAAGCAGCCCCAAAGCATGATGTTTCCACCCCCATGTTTCACAGTGGGTATGGTGTTCTTGGGATGCCATTCATCATTCTTCTCTCATCTGACCACATTACAGTCTCCCAATCCTCCCCTGGATCATCCAGATGGTCACTGACAAACTTTAGACAGCCCTGGACATGTGCTGGCTTAAGCAGGGGGACCTTTCGGGCACTGCAGGATTTCAATCCATGACGACGTAGTGTGTTACCAACGATAACCTTTGTGACTGTGGTCCCAGCTCTCTTGAGGTCATTGATCAGGTCCCCCCGTGTAGCTCTAGGCTGATTCCTCATCGTTCTCAAGATCATTGATACCCCACGAGGTGAGATCTTGCATGGAGACCCAGGTCGAGGAGATTGTCAGTGATCTTGTATTTCTTCCATTTTTTAATAATTGCGCCAAAAGTTGATCTCTTCTCACCAAGCTGCTTGCCTATTGTCGAGTAGCTCATCCCAGCCTTGTGCAGCTCTACAATTTTGTCCCTGGTGTCATGAGACAGCTCTCTGGTCTTGGCCATGGTGGAGAGGTAGCAGTCTGACTGTTTGAGGGCGTGGACAGGTGTCTTTTATACAGACAACCAGTTCAAACAGGTGCCATTAATACAGGTAACGAGTATAGGATAGAAGAGCTTCTTAAAGAAGAAGTAAAAGGTCTGTGAGAGCCAGAAATCTTGCTGATTGGTAGATGTCCAAATATTTATTTTCCACAAGAATATACAAGTAAATTGTTTAAAAATCATACAATGTGATTTCCTGTTTTTTTTTTTCTTCAGATTCTGTCTCTCACAGTTGAAGTGTACCTATGATGGAAATTACAGACCTCTCTCATCTTTTTAAGTGGGTCAACTTGCACAATCGGTGGCTGTCCAAATACTTTTTTGCCCCACTGTACACAAACAGGTGAAAAACAAGCTTACACGTATGCTTACTTGAAGCAGAAACAGCAAACTCCCGTAGTGGTTTCTCTACTGCTCCCCGCACAAACACAGATCCTCCCACCGATCAACGATGAATTTTAAAACACAAATGAAACACAACAATGTGTAGTAATTCTATGTGAAATATGCACATTAAGTGAGCATAAAACATCAAGTATCCAACAGAAGCTTACATCTAGCTTACTTGGAAACAATGTGATGAAATCCCGTAGCTGCGTCTTTTCCTCCCCACAAGGAATGTAAAAATAAAATAAAACACTGTATGGGTAATAAAAACTGTATTTTATTCGGTACAAACTAATACAAATATTTAAAACACAAAGGGCACCCTACTGGAATTGCCTGACCCGGGTAGATGTAACAGACTCACAGCTGAGTAAATGTAAAACCAAATGGGCCCATAGGTTCTCACCACTCTGCTGGATGCCACAGGTACAGGTCTGGGTGTCCAAAAAACCACTGCAGCAACACGTATTGACTCATTCGATCTGCCTCAGGGTGATGGTATGTGTCTGATCCCAGAGTCATCTATTTAAACTCTGTGGAGTCCCGCCTATATACAATGGTGTTATATGACTGGACCTTTTTTTAAATATTCGCGTGGGGTCAGTTCATCAAATGTAGACTCACAAAGCTTAAAACATAAAACTATATACATATACTTCATGTTTATCACATAAAAACATACATTTCTACAAAGATATTATATTTGTGAGATAATCTACCTCTCTGCAACCACTGCTTTCACCAATTTCTACATTCACCTCTCCAGAGACTGCTGTGTCACACCTTAACCAAACTCTAGTAACAGCACTTGATGAAGTGGCTCCAGCTACCCATCACACTCCACGTAGACTTAGATGTCAACCGTGGCACTCTAAATACACTAGACACTTACAAAAACTCTCAAGAAAAGTTGAACGCCAGTGGCGTAAATCTCGTAGTTCAAGTGACTTTCTCACATATAAGACCACCTACCACTCTTATCGTACTGCGCTGGACACTGCCAAACAAACATATTTTCAATCTCTCATCTCTGCTCAAGCCTCTAACCCCAAGCGACTTTTTAATACATTTAAATCACTTCTTGTCCCTCCCTCACCTAACCCACCAGCCACTGTCAGTGCGCAAGATCTTGCTTCCTATTTCAAGGACAAGATTGACAAGATCCGAAATGAAATGGTATGCTCTTCCACAGCAAGTGAGCTGCTCAATTCCCTGCCTGAACCCTCTAACACCTTCTCTTCCTTTGATCCTACAAATGAAGATGAAGTATCTGCACTCTTTTCATCTGCCTACTCGAATACCTCTCCCCTTGACTCTATACCCTCACAAATTAGTAAAGCTCTGTCTACTGTGCTCATCCCAACCTTAACGAAAATCTGTAATCTCTCCCTGTCTACTGGTATCTTTCCTTCTCTATACAAGCATGCAGTGATTACTCCCATTCTGAAAAAACAAAACTCTGACCCGAACTCTCTCTCTAACTACCGTCCCATCTCTCAGCTCCCATGCCCCTCCAAGCTACTGGAGAGACTTGCCTACACTCGCCTCACACACTTTCTTAACTCACACAGCCTACTGGACCCACTTCAGTCAGGATTTCGTGCCCAACACTCCACAGAGACAGCACTGACTAAGGTAGTGAATGATTTGGTCACTGCTAAATCTAAAGGACATTTCTCTCTCCTTATTCTCCTTGATCTCTCTGCTGCTTTTGACACTGTTGACCACTCTCTTCTCATACAAACACTACAATCCCTAGGTATTCAGGACACAGCCCTTTCTTGGTTCTCATCCTACCTATCTAATCGCTCCTTCAGTGTTCGTTTCTCTGATTCCACCTCTACTTCGCTACCTCTCTCAGTTGGAGTACCGCAAGGCTCAGTCCTAGGTCCTCTGCTTTTCTCTATCTATACCACATCTCTTGGCAAACTAATCAATTCTTTCGGATTTCAGTACCATCTGTATGCGGATGATACTCAAATCTACCTATCCTCCCCTGATTTGTCACCATCTGTATTGGGCCGTGTCACTGAATGCCTTTCTGCCATTTCATCTTGGATGACATCTCGCCACCTCAAACTTAATATTTCCAAAACAGAATTAATTATATTTCCACCGGCCAATAGTAGTTTCCAACCTGATATCTCTATCACTGTTGAGAACTCTGATATCACCCCTACCCCACAAGCTCGCTGCCTAGGTGTCATTCTTGACTCTGAACTGTCCTTTGTTACCCACATTCAATCGGTCTCAAGATCATGTTACATACATCTAAAAAACATATCCAAAATACGCCCTTATCTTACACAAGACACAGCAAAAACTCTAATCCATGCTCTCATTATCTCCCGCATTGATTATTGTAATAGTCTCCTGACCGGTCTTCCCAAACATAGGCTCTCACCACTACAATCCATTTTAAATGCAGCTGCGAGGCTAATCTTCCTTGCCAGACGTTCATCGTCTGCAGATCCGCTCTGTCAGTCCCTCCATTGGTTACCGGTATTCTACCGTATTAAATATAAAATACTTTTACTCACATACAAGGCTATTAACCAAACTGCACCAACATACATCTCTTCACTCATCTCAAAATATCTCCCTACCCGACCTCTCCGCTCTGCACAAGATCTACGTCTCTCATCCACACGCATTACTTGTTCACACTCAAAATTACAGGACTTTATCCGGGCTTCACCCACTCTGTGGAATGCCCTCCCACGCACAGTAAGACTCGCCTCTAGTCTCCAAACCTTTAAATGTTCCCTGAAAACTCACCTCTTCAGACAAGCCTATCAAATTCCAGACCCACCCACATAACCTTCAGTGCTTCCCTATCTAATTACATCCTCTGTAGAGTATTCATAACATCACATATCTTGTCTTTCTTTAGTCTCACACCCTCCTGACACTTGGATAACTTTGTGGGGTATCATCATACAACCCATTAAGAACCTAGCAATCTGGTGGACCATTATGCAATAGGTAGCATCTATCCTTGTGTATCTATGCCTATTTCCCTATAGATTGTAAGCTTGCGAGCAGGGCCTTCCTACCTCTATGTCTGTCTGTTTTTACCCAGTTTTGTTCTATTACTGTTGTTCTAATTGTAAAGCGCAACGGAATATGCTGCACTATATAAGAAACTGTTAATAAATAAATAATAAATAAAATAATAATCTTTGGTTGCCTTGGCAATCCATTATTACACCAATGTGCATAGCTCATTCTACACCTATCAGTGTGGATTTACTTTGCCGGACTGGGATCGGGACGGCCGGTGATGCACTTCCGCCTATGTGCGTTCCACCGGTTCCCGGAAGGGCCGGTGAAGCACTACTGCTTTCGGTGGTCATTCCAAGTTGATCGCTCGCTAGCAGTTTTTAGCAGCCGTGAAAACGCTATGCCGCTGCCCACTGGGAGTGTATTTGAGCTTAGCAGAAGTGTGAACGAAGGGATCGCAGAGCGGCTACAAAATTATTTTGTGCAGTTTCTGAGTAGCTTCAAACCTACTCAGTGCTTGCGATCACTTCAGACCATTCAGTTCCTGATTTGATGTCACAAACACGCCCTGCGTTTGCCCAGCCACGCCTGCATTTTTCCTGGCACGCCTGCATTTTTCTGAACACTCCTTGAAAACGGTCAGTTGACACCCAGAAATGCCTTCTTCCTGTCAATCACTCTGCAGCTGCCTTTGCGACTGAAAAGCATCGCTAGACCCTGTGTAAAACGACATCATTCGTTGTAATAGTACGCCGCGTGTGGGCATTGCGCCGCATATGCATGCACAGAAGTGCCTTTTTTTGCCTCATCACTGCACAGCGAACAAATGCAGCTAGCGAAAACTTTGGAATGACCACCTTATGCGTTCCAGGGGGTATATTTACTAAAGGTCAATTTTGTATGTTTTTGTTCAATTTTATATTGATGTTAAATCGATTTTAATTAATGTTGGGCTTCCATGGTTAAAACACACATTTACTAACATTTAAAAATTAATATAAAAAATAATCTGCTAGTTAATGCAACCTTCAGTAAATCTACCCCCAGGTGAGGAATACATTTAACCAATTAATTGAAAACAGAAACCACAATACTGGAAGAGTGTCTAAACTTCTGCACCATTTCATGTAATAACTCAGTCATTTCATTTAAGAGATTTCTGAGTACATTTTCCTTGACAGCATTTAGCTGTGCTTAGAGGTCCAAAATAAGCATTGTGGAAGCTGTCTGGATAACAAAATGTTTCTAAAATATGACCAGCTCTCATAATCCTGATGACCCATACTAATGTTAATTAAATGTCACTAAAGCACAGACCCATCTGCTCATATGTTTAACAGCTGTATCCCTCTTATAATATTCTCTGCCCATAGTCTCTTGCTTTTGTACAGTGAATCAGAATGGTAGAGTATTAAGAACTTTGTTATTTCCTGTCCTTCATACCAGTAGGACATTACAAAACATGAAATAAATTATTTAGGGATTAATGTACTAAACCTTGTCTGTGGTTTTGCCTTGTAAGTGATTGCCCCTTAAAAAAAACATCCGAGCACGGCCAAAATACCGCATGGCCACCGGACTCAGGCGGCATGACTTCCTGCCGTTGGAGAGAGATACATTGTAGAGAGATAAATTACCAGCCAATCAGCTCCTAACTGACATGTTACAGGCTGTGTCTGAAAAATGACAATTAGGAACTTGTTGGTTGGTACTTTGGGGTAGATGTAAGAAATGTCACTATGGTGGAGAAGCGGTATCAGTGCCGTTATGTGTGCTGATATTGTCTTTCTCCTATGTATGAAGGAGGAGATGTGTGGTCACTATGTTACTATGTTACTATGTATGTTACTATGCCGGTATTGTGGGCAATGTATGAACGGTCAGTAGCATTGGCCATTCCAACACCTGCAGCTATTGATTTCGACAGCTAGCGGTGTCGTTGCCCATACATCACAGACAGGGACAGCGCTGTTCCTGGCTGCGGCAGGTGCCAGCTCCGGTTGCATGCAAGATCTCGCAAGAGTAGCGAGATCTCGCACATGCACACCAGAACCAACCGGAGAGATACACAGTGCATCAGCACTAGGCTGATGTGCTGTGGGGCACAGGCAAAAATCGCCGGAGCCGGATTTTTCGCTCCCCGACATTGCCATCTTAGATGTTCTTACATCTCGGCACTGCTGCTTCCTGCTTCACCTCGGCGAAGCAGGAAGCATTATACCCGCACGATAAGTGTGGGTACAATACATTTACCCCCTTTATCTCTGTCCACTTTATTTCTCTCCAAGGCTTAGTAAATAGACCCTTTATTTACTACAGTACATGAACAAGCACATGTGACCTGGACGATCTTCACTGGTGAAAGTGTACTGGTTCATTGCAACATTTTTTTTTATTTTTAAAAAAACAAGAAATTATTATATGCAAAGTCTAGAAAAGCCTGTCCTCGGTTTACAGGAATAGTATTTTTCTCAGTACCTGGAAACAGTTAAGTATTACAGGATAGTGGCGTAGAGATGTAATTAGGTCTACTGGAATGCATACAGTAATTGCCTACAGTACATTTTGGCATCATGCCGAGAGGAGGTCCAAGAGCAAATGTGGGAGGACATAATGCAATTTACTGTATGTCATTGTGGCCCTGCCCCAACTGCACTAGTTAGCTATTTGCTTCACTATGGGGAGGGTGGCTTCCTGGTGGAAAAACATTTCGAGAGAGAAAATATGCTGGAATGTGTCCTCTCCTATGGTATTAAAACAGCTAACCCAACAGATTAATCTGTAGACTATCCCTTCCACAATCTCTGCACTAGCCTTACTTTAAAGCTGCACTTCTGTAATACATATAGAGATATACATTTTTGTTCACAACTTCAAAAATGGTTGCAGATTAAGGGTATGAGCTACTCATTTGTCACCCCATTAATGTCACTCTTCAAAATGTCACACAGCCATTGTTTTCTGCCAAATTAAAATCCTTCTAATTCAACTTTAACCTTTCAACGGGTGTAGTATGGCTGACCGGCGGTCTCCTGACCACCGGTCAGCTTACCGACGCCGGGATCCCGGCAGCATACAGACGCCGGGATCCCGGCGGGGAGGGGCGAGTGCAGCCAGCCCCTTGCGGGCTCGGTGACGACCTGCGGTCGCCACGGGTTCTATTCCCACTCTATGGGTGTCGTGGACACCCACGAGTGGAAATAGTCCCTGTTGGTCGGCATGCCGACCATCAGGAAAGTGAGCCGTCGGGCTCGTGGAGGAGGTCATGTGACTGTCGGTCAGCTGACCGGTGGTCACATGAATACCACCCCTTTCAACTACCCTGGATGTAGAAGTTAGGTCACTGCAGTTCTATGTTTAGACAGTAATGTCATGTCTAGTGCTTTTACAGTTGCCACCAGAATAAGGCTTATTGGTTTATCCGTGCACTTAACAGCTTTTTATTTGATATCTGCAACTACTCCAGAAAAACTATCTATTTATTTTACCTTTAAATGGTCTTCCTCTCTGTACTACAGGATGAGAAGGTCAAACTGACATAAATAATTACCTTGATTGACAGCTCATACTGTGTATTGGGGTCATAGTGATCTTGGAGGGACTCCATCTGTTACTCAATAGGAACCTGTCCAGCTACATTGCTCTACACAATTATGCTGCCCCATCCCTTTACCTGACAAGAAACTGCTGTGCTTTGGCAGTCAGCAGCTTCTGTTTTCCTGTTATCATCGCTGTTTGAAGAGCTCACTGATTTCGACGGATGAACCTGAAGAAATTAGGGCAATCTTTTGGGCTTCCCTGGGATACTCTCTATGAACAGTGCTGATAACTGAAATATGGAGGTGGTGCTCTTTTTGGTCAGTAAGATTCCTTAATCTGTATTGGCTATTTCCAATGTAGGCCCCACATGCATACAACAGGATACACTGGTTGTTAGACATTTTTCATTTTGATATTGTAGCCAATGGTCCCAACTTTGTTCATTCATGCAGATGTCATCAGTGTTCAATTGTTGATAAAGTTAGATAAAAAAAAAGAAGGTAGCTTGGGGTGTGTTTTGATCCAGACTCTGTTTATTTTGCATAAGTTTAGTTTTCCAATTTAAATGAACTACTGAATGGGATTTTTGTGAGTGCTGAAATTGTGCATACCTAGAAAGGGTGTATCGGAGGGTACAAGGCCTCAAGGGATACGCTGAATCTGCAAGCCATGCCTCCCATTTCTCACCATGCTGCGGGCATATCCAATGCTCTAGGACAGGGGTAGCCAACCCTGGTCCTCGAGAGCTACCAACAGTGCACGTTTTCCAGGTCTCCTCACCGAATCACAAGTTAAGTAATTAGCTCCACCTGTGGATCTTTTAAAATGTGACAGTAATGACTGCACATGTGGTGAGCTGGAAAACGTGAACTGTTGGTAGCTCTCGAGGACCAGGGTTGGCTACCACTGCTCTATGAGCTGCTGGGCATGCCCCCAGTTGCTCTCTCTAATGAATAGCATGGTATCTATTCAGTTCTTGCTCTGCTAAGCAGATCAGCAGATAAGAGGGGGCCTTCCAACCCCGACACAAATGCAGAATATTTTGTCCTGCAGGTGGGAAGGCAAAAAGTGTCCAGCCAAAAGCGGGATGGTTGGGAGGTATGAGGTTGCAGCAGGTATTTGAGTTGAATATACATAAATAAAGAGTTCCTGTTTGATTATACCTTCTGCTGCTCCTATATAGTGTATCTGCTAACAATAGCATGGAATACAATAACCCTAACATCAATATAGCCTTTAACATACACTGGACATAGGGGGTAATTCAGACCTGATCGCTGCTGTGTGTTTTCGCACAGTGGGCAATTAGGTCCAAACTGCGCATGCGTATGCACTGCAATGCATTGGCACGTCGCATGGGTACAAAGCGGATCGGCACTCAGCGATGGCTTTGTGCAGCGGATCACTTCGCACGGGCAATTGCAAGGAGATTGCAGGAAGAGGGCATTTGTGGGTGTCAACTGACCGTTTTCAGGAAAAATGCGTGTCTGGAAAAACGCAGGCGTGTCCATGCATTTGCAAAGAGGGTTCCTGATGTCAATTCCGGTCTCAGACAGGCTGATGTGATCGCAGCAGCTGAGTAAGTCCTGGGCTGCGCAGAGACTGCACAAAATCTGTTTGTACAGCTCTGCTACACATGAGTTCACACACTTGTACAGCTAAAATACACTCCCCCTGCTTGCTCGCGATCAGGTCTGAATTAGCCCCATTGTCCACAAAAAACTTTGATGTACTGTAATGTCTGCAAAAAACTTTGAAGTTTGTGAAGCATCAACATTTTATTACAGCTGTTACTGTCTTCTCTGAAAGGTCAGTGCCAATCGCAGGAGGAGACAGAAAGTTGAGAACCAACAATGTTGGGAAACAAAGAATCCCTCACCATAGATCGGAAAAAAACATTGATATCAACTTCATGTTTGCAAAATATTCATATTGCTATCCTGTCCTTTCAATAATGTGTCAGGTGCTAATCAAATGTATCTCTAAATGGAGAACATCACTATTGTTGTGACAAGCAAACTAACTAGAGCTTTAGTGCAAATATTTTATTTGTGAATAATAGGTGATGGGTTAGTTATCGTTTAATATCCTTTGTCATACATGTCAAGTTTAGCCACTTGCATACTGTAGTTTACAGTTAACTTTATTGTCACATATCATTGGATAATTAAACTATTTCATTTGACATCATCAGTAAAAAAGGACAGATGAGAGATGTAAGTTCTCCTACCAATAGACGTTGTGCGCTTTGGGACATTTAAACTACTCCCTGGTCTACCAAAAGCACATCCTGAGTTATGTTATAGGGACTGCCACACGTTGAGCACGCTGGTTATTGATCTTTAAATATGGAATTTCCATATACAAAGTGGCCAGAATTATTACCTATTCATAGTCTGTAGCTCTAATAGGCGGTGTGTCACCAAATGTAGTAAGTATTACTATTTAAAGAATGGGCAGATGGCATTTGTGAAAAAAAAAATGGGTACCTATGGGGATTTCTAGCAATTATTTGATAAATACTGTAGGTCCCTATTTCATTATATTATAGTATACTAAACTTTTTGGATTTTAAATATTAACTTAAGTAAAGTAAAATCATTGTGCAGAAAAATAGGAGTTTATTTGTACAGTAGTTGGTGAGTTCCTAAAATAGAAACATTTTCAGGTATAAAAATTCTATGGAAAAGACTTTAAATCCTGGGACTGCTGAAAATAGTGATAATTAGTAACTATATATACATATTATCAACATGTGAAATGTTCTGTCAAAATGAAGTCTCCAATAACATTATCTGGCCAACATCATACAACTGTTGACCTTTTACATTTTATACAGTATGACAAGTCATTTCATCTCCCTCATTAATTTATTAATTATGTTTCATGTGAAGATACGAAAATCACTTCAGGATTTGCCTGCTGACAAGGGCATAGCTACCACAGGTGCAGGGAGTGCAGCTGCTATGGGGCCCAGAGCTGAGAGGGGGCCCACCTTCCCTGTCAGAGTTACATGTGTTAAACAGTAAACAGTTTTCACTGCTGGATGATACATAGAGGCCCTTACAAATGTTGTCTTAGGGTTACAATATATCTTATAATGCCCGTAACCTGCTCATTGTAATGTGGTATAAAATGAACTGGTGGGCATTATAATGTTACATAATATGAAATGGGGCAAAATATAAAGTGGAGGCAGTATAGTTTGGAATAATATAAACTGGAAGCATTACTGTAATGTGGCATAATATGAACTGTGGACACTGTATGTCAATGTAAATTGGGGGTACTGTGTTGCATAATGTGTACTGACAGCACTACAATGTGATATAATGTGAACTGGGGCACTACTATGGTTCATAAACTAAACTAGGGTACTACAGTGGGGCATAACATTAACTAAGACACCCCCAGGGCAGCCATCAGGGGGGAACTGCGGGGACTGGAGTCCCAGGCCCTTATTGATAGGTTGGCCCACCCCTGGCTCCTTCAGCTAAAACCTGGAAAGCTGCACAGACAGTGCAACAACAGCAGTCTGATGCGCAGGGAGGACTTAAAACAAGCCTTCCCTGCGCATCAGCTCTGTGAATAATTTCTGGCAAGTCCGCAATGCTTCACCGATATGTAACATCATAATGCGTGACATCACATGGGGGTGGAGAGGTGTGATGGTGGGGCCTGTCTATTTTGTCAGTCCCAGGTCCCACAATATCTGATGGCAGCCCTGGGCACCACTGTGATTCAGAAAATAAACTAGGGCACTACTATGGGCCATAACATTAACTAAGGTACTACTATGACTCAGAAAATAAACTAGGGCACTACTATGGGGCATAACATTGAGTCACTACTATGGTTCAGAAAATGAACTAGGGTACTATTACGGGCATAAAATGAACAACTGCAGTGGAAAGGTGTCTCTCTAGGAGCATAATGCCAGGAGCCCCTTCAAAATGTTGCTATGGAGCCAACAATGTTCTGGTTATGCCTTTGCCTGCTTACTTTCAAAGATCAACATAACCAGGGTCCAAGGAACCTGAAGCGTCTTCTCATATCTTACATCCCCACTCGCTTACTTAGATCTACAGATGAAGGACTATTAGCAGTACCTATAATCTAATTTATTTTGAGGTAAAGCTTTTAGGTTTTGCAGTTTCAGCTCTCTGGAATTTGCGACCTCACACAATTTGAGTGACCTCCACTCTATAAACTTTCATACAGATTCAAGATTCAAGATTCACCTGTTTACTCAAAAATGTACTAATACCCCTTTAGTTTAAAAAAAAGAGAAGATTACAAACCAAATGCTTAGCTCTTCTTTCTGTACGCTATTAATACTTTAGTTTATTTTGTATCTTGATTTGTTTCAAATGCATCTAATTGGATAAAAAGTGCTATATAAATAATAATACTATTATTATTATTATTATTATTATTATTATTATCATCATGTACAGCAGATATTTAACATGATCTTTTAACATGATCATGGCTTTGATCAGAGATCTGGTCTAATTAGAATTGTATGTATTCAAAATACATTTTCAGAATTGTAACAATCTATAAAATACCGATACTGTGACAGTTTATGTTTATAAATAGATTGCATTTAAATACAGACATGGCAACATATACCAAATATTCTTTTTATATTATAAATATTATTTCATTATAGCTCTGTGGCAACCGCAGGTTGTGTGGGACAAAATACTGACACTGAACCTTCCAGAAATGAGGTGGCCATGGGACCCTTTTAACAGAAGGCAGCCACTAAGTCCTCAGTATAGGGAGCGGCTACTGAATTTCAGGAAGCAGTCAATGAACCCAATGAACCCTATGGACAAGAGGCAGACAGGAGGCAGCCACTAAATCCTCAGAATAGGAGGCAGCAGGGGCAGATTGGTATGGAAAAACAGCCCGGGAAGTAGAGATGAGCGGGTTCGGTTTCTCTGAATCCGAACCCGCACGAACTTCATGTTTTTTTTCACGGGTCCGAGCGACTCGGATCTTCCCGCCTTGCTCGGTTAACCCGAGCGCGCCCGAACGTCATCATGACGCAGTCGGATTCTCGCGAGACTCGGATTCTATATAAGGAGCCGTGCGTCGCCGCCATTTTCACACGTGCATTGAGATTGATAGGGAGAGGACGTGGCTGGCGTCCTCTCCATTTAGATTAGAAGAGAGAGAGAGAGAGATTGACCTGATTTACTGGAGCTTAGGAGTACTGTAGAACTGTAGAGAGTGCAGAGTTTACTAGTGACTGACCACAGTGACCACCAGACAGTGCAGTTTTATTTAATATATCCGTTCTCTGCCTGAAAAAAACGATACACAGTGACTCAGTCACATACCATATCTGTGTGCACTGCTCAGCCCAGTGTGCTGCATCAGCTATGTATATATCTGACTGTGCTCAGCTCACACATCTTATAATTGTGGGGGAGACTGGGGAGCACTGCAGTGCCAGTTATAGGTTATAGCAGGAGCCAGGAGTACATATTATTATTAAAATTAAACAGTGCACACTTTTGCTGCAGGAGTGCCACTGCCAGTGTGACTGACCAGTGACCTGACCACACTGACCACCAGTATAGTTAGTAGTATAGTATACTATATTGTGATTGCCTGAAAAAGTTAAACACTCGTATCTGACTGTGCTCAGCTCACACATCTTATAATTGTGGGGGAGACTGGGGAGCACTGCAGTGCCAGTTATAGGTTATAGCAGGAGCCAGGAGTACATATTATTATTAAAATTAAGCAGTGCACACTTTTGCTGCAGGAGTGCCACTGCCAGTGTGACTGACCAGTGACCTGACCACCAGTATAGTTAGTAGTATAGTATACTATATTGTGATTGCCTGAAAAAGTTAAACACTCATCGTGTGACTTCACTTGTGTGGTGTTTTTTTTTTTATTCTATAAAAAACTCATTCTGCTGACAGACAGTGTCCAGCAGGTCCGTCATTATATAATATATACCTGTCCGGCTGCAGTAGTGATATATATATATTTTTTATATCATTATTTATCATCCAGTCGCAGCAGACACAGTACAGTAGTTCACGGCTGTAGCTACCTCTGTGTCGGCACTCGGCAGTCCGTCCATAATTGTATACCACCTACCCGTGGTTTTTTTTTCTTTCTTCTTTATACATACATACTACTACTACATCTCTTTATCAACCAGTCTATATTAGCAGCAGACACAGTACAGTACGGTAGTCCACGGCTGTAGCTACCTCTGTGTCGGCACTCGGCAGTCCGTCCATAATTGTATACCACCTACCCGTGGTTTTTTTTCTTTCTTCTTTATACATACGTACTACTACTACTACATCTCTTTATCAACCAGTCTATATTAGCAGCAGACACAGTACAGTACGGTAGTCCACGGCTGTAGCTACCTCTGTGTCGGCACTGAGCAGTCCGTCCATAATTGTATACCACCTACCCGTGGTTTTTTTTTCTTTCTTCTTTATACATACATACTACTACTACATCTCTTTATCAACCAGTCTATATTAGCAGCAGACACAGTACAGTACGGTAGTCCACGGCTGTAGCTACCTCTGTGTCGGCACTGGGCAGTCCGTCCATAATTGTATACCACCTACCCGTGGTTTTTTTTTCTTTCTTCTTTATACATACATACTACTACTACTACATCTCTTTATCAACCAGTCTATATTAGCAGCAGACACAGTACAGTACGGTAGTCCACGGCTGTAGCTACCTCTGTGTCGGCACTGGGCAGTCCGTCCATAATTGTATACCACCTACCCGTGGTTTTTTTTTCTTTCTTCTTTATACATACATACTACTACTACATCTCTTTATCAACCAGTCTATATTAGCAGCAGGCACAGTACAGTACGGTAGTCCACGGCTGTAGCTACCTCTGTGTCGGCACTGGGCAGTCCGTCCATAATTGTATACCACCTACCCGTGGTTTTTTTTTCTTTCTTCTTTATACATACATACTACTACTACATCTCTTTATCAACCAGTCTATATTAGCAGCAGACACAGTACAGTACGGTAGTCCACGGCTGTAGCTACCTCTGTGTCGGCACTGGGCAGTCCGTCCATAATTGTATACCATCTACCCGTGGTTTTTTTTTCTTTCTTCTTTATACATACATACTACTACTACATCTCTTTATCAACCAGTCTATATTAGCAGCAGACACAGTACAGTACGGTAGTCCACGGCTGTAGCTACCTCTGTGTCGGCACTCGGCAGTCCGTCCATAATTGTATACCACCTACCCGTGGTTTTTTTTTCTTTCTTCTTTATACATACATACTACTACTACATCTCTTTATCAACCAGTCTATATTAGCAGCAGACACAGTACAGTACGGTAGTCCACGGCTGTAGCTACCTCTGTGTCGGCACTCGGCAGTCCGTCCATAATTGTATACCACCTACCCGTGTTTTTTTTTTCTTTCTTCTTTATACATACATACTACTACTACATCTCTTTATCAACCAGTCTATATTAGCAGCAGACACAGTACAGTACGGTAGTCCACGGCTGTAGCTACCTCTGTGTCGGCACTCGGCAGTCCGTCCATAATTGTATACCACCTACCCGTGGTTTTTTTTTCTTTCTTCTTTATACATACATACTACTACTACATCTCTTTATCAACCAGTCTATATTAGCAGCAGACACAGTACAGTACGGTAGTCCACGGCTGTAGCTACCTCTGTGTCGGCACTCGGCAGTCCGTCCATAATTGTATACCACCTACCCGTGTTTTTTTTTTTCTTTCTTCTTTATACATACATACTACTACTACATCTCTTTATCAACCAGTCTATATTAGCAGCAGACACAGTACAGTACGGTAGTCCACGGCTGTAGCTACCTCTGTGTCGGCACTCGGCAGTCCATCCATAATTGTATACTAGTATCCATCTCCATTGTTTACCTGAGGTGCCTTTTAGTTGTGCCTATTAAAATATGGAGAACAAAAATGTTGAGGTTCCAAAATTAGGGAAAGATCAAGATCCACTTCCACCTCGTGCTGAAGCTGCTGCCACTAGTCATGGCCGAGACGATGAAATGCCAGCAACGTCGTCTGCCAAGGCCGATGCCCAATGTCATAGTACAGAGCATGTCAAATCCAAAACACCAAATATCAGTAAAAAAAGGACTCCAAAACCTAAAATAAAATTTTCGGAGGAGAAGCGTAAACTTGCCAATATGCCATTTACCACACGGAGTGGCAAGGAACGGCTGAGGCCCTGGCCTATGTTCATGGCTAGTGGTTCAGCTTCACATGAGGATGGAGGCACTCAGCCTCTCGCTCGAAAAATGAAAAGACTCAAGCTGGCAAAAGCAGTAGCACCGCAAAGAACTGTGCGTTCTTCGAAATCCCAAATCCACAAGGAGAGTCCAATTGTGTCGGTTGCGATGCCTGACCTTCCCAACACTGGACGTGAAGAGCATGCGCCTTCCACCATTTGCACGCCCCCTGCAAGTGCTGGAAGGAGCACCCGCAGTCCAGTTCCTGATAGTCAGATTGAAGATGTCAGTGTTGAAGTACACCAGGATGAGGAGGATATGGGTGTTGCTGGCGCTGGGGAGGAAATTGACCAGGAGGATTCTGATGGTGAGGTGGTTTGTTTAAGTCAGGCACCCGGGGAGACACCTGTTGTCCGTGGGAGGAATAGGGCCGTTGACATGCCTGGTGAAAATACCAAAAAAATCAGCTCTTCGGTGTGGAAGTATTTCACCAGAAATGCGGACAACAGGTGTCAAGCCGTGTGTTCCCTTTGTCAAGCTGTAATAAGTAGGGGTAAGGACGTTAACCACCTCGGAACATCCTCCCTTATACGTCACCTGCAGCGCATTCATAATAAGTCAGTGACAAGTTCAAAAACTTGGGCCGACAGCGGAAGCAGTCCACTGACCAGTAAATCCCTTCCTCTTGTAACCAAGCTCACGCAAACCACCCCACCAACTCCCTCAGTGTCAATTTCCTCCTTCCCCAGGAATGCCAATAGTCCTGCAGGCCATGTCACTGGCAATTCTGACGAGTCCTCTCCTGCCTGGGATTCCTCCGATGCATCCTTGCGTGTAACGCCTACAGCTGCTGGCGCTGCTGTTGTTGCTGCTGGGAGTCGATGGTCATCCCAGAGGGGAAGTCGTAAGCCCACTTGTACTACTTCCAGTAAGCAATTGACTGTCCAACAGTCCTTTGCGAGGAAGATGAAATATCACAGCAGTCATCCTGTTGCAAAGCGGATAACTGAGTCCTTGACAACTATGTTGGTGTTAGACGTGCGTCCGGTATCCGCCGTTAGTTCACAGGGAACTAGACAATTTATTGAGGCAGTGTGCCCCCGTTACCAAATACCATCTAGGTTCCACTTCTGTAGGCAGGCGATACCGAGAATGTACACGGACGTCAGAAAAAGACTCACCAGTGTCCTAAAAAATGCAGTTGTACCCAATGTCCACTTAACCACGGACATGTGGACAAGTGGAGCAGGGCAGGGTCAGGACTATATGACTGTGACAGCCCACTGGGTAGATGTATGGACTCCCGCCGCAAGAACAGCAGCGGCGGCACCAGTAGCAGCATCTCGCAAACGCCAACTCTTTCCTAGGCAGGCTACGCTTTGTATCACCACTTTCCAGAATACGCACACAGCTGAAAACCTCTTACGGCAACTGAGGAAGATCATCGCAGAATGGCTTACCCCAATTGGACTCTCCTGTGGATTTGTGGCATCGGACAACGCCAGCAATATTGTGTGTGCATTAAATATGGGCAAATTCCAGCACGTCCCATGTTTTGCACATACCTTGAATTTGGTGGTGCAGAATTTTTTAAAAAACGACAGGGGCGTGCAAGAGATGCTGTCGGTGGCCAGAAGAATTGCGGGACACTTTCGGCGTACAGGCACCACGTACAGAAGACTGGAGCACCACCAAAAACTACTGAACCTGCCCTGCCATCATCTGAAGCAAGAAGTGGTAACGAGGTGGAATTCAACCCTCTATATGCTTCAGAGGTTGGAGGAGCAGCAAAAGGCCATTCAAGCCTATACAATTGAGCACGATATAGGAGGTGGAATGCACCTGTCTCAAGTGCAGTGGAGAATGATTTCAACGTTGTGCAAGGTTCTGATGCCCTTTGAACTTGCCACACGTGAAGTCAGTTCAGACACTGCCAGCCTGAGTCAGGTCATTCCCCTCATCAGGCTTTTGCAGAAGAAGCTGGAGGCATTGAAGAAGGAGCTAAAAGGGAGCGATTCCGCTAGGCATGTGGGACTTGTGGATGCAGCCCTTAATTCGCTTAACAAGGATTCACGGGTGGTCAATCTGTTGAAATCAGAGCACTACATTTTGGCCACCGTGCTCGATCCTAGATTTAAAACCTACCTTGGATCTCTCTTTCCGGCAGACACAAGTCTGCTGGGGTGCAAAGACCTGCTGGTGACAAAATTGTCAAGTCAAGCGGAACGCGACCTGTCAACATCTCCTCCCTCACATTCTCCCGCAACTGGGGGTGCGAGGAAAAGGCTCAGAATTCCGAGCCCACCCGCTGGCGGTGATGCAGGGCAGTCTGGAGCGACTGCTGATGCTGACATCTGGTCCGGACTGAAGGACCTGACAACGATTACGGACATGTCGTCTACTGTCACTGCATATGATTCTCTCAACATTGAAAGAATGGTGGAGGATTATATGAGTGACCGCACCCAAGTAGGCACGTCACACAGTCCGTACTTATACTGGCAGGAAAAAGAGGCAATTTGGAGGCCCTTGCACAAACTGGCTTTATTCTACCTAAGTTGCCCTCCCACAAGTGTGTACTCCGAAAGAGTGTTTAGTGCCGCCGCTCACCTTGTCAGCAATCGGCGTACGAGGTTACATCCAGAAAATGTGGAGAAGATGATGTTCATTAAAATGAATTATAATCAATTCCTCCGCGGAGACATTGACCAGCAGCAATTGCCTCCACAAAGTACACAGGGAGCTGAGATGGTGGATTCCAGTGGGGACGAATTGATAATCTGTGAGGAGGGGGATGTACACGGTGATATATCGGAGGATGATGATGAGGTGGACATCTTGCCTCTGTAGAGCCAGTTTGTGCAAGGAGAGATTAATTGCTTCTTTTTTGGTGGGGGTCCAAACCAACCCGTCATATCAGTCACAGTCGTGTGGCAGACCCTGTCACTGAAATGATGGGTTGGTTAAAGTGTGCATGTCCTGTTTATACAACATAAGGGTGGGTGGGAGGGCCCAAGGACAATTCCATCTTGCACCTCTTTTTTCTTTTATTTTTCTTTGCGTCATGTGCTGTTTGGGGAGGGTTTTTTGGAAGGGACATCCTGCGTGACACTGCAGTGCCACTCCTAGATGGGCCAGGTGTTTGTGTCGGGCACTTGGGTCGCTGAGCTTAGTCACACAGCTACCTCATTGCGCCTCTTTTTTTCTTTGCGTCATGTGCTGTTTGGGGAGTGTTTTTTGGAAGGGCCATCCTGCGTGACACTGCAGTGCCACTCCTAGATGGGCCAGGTGTTTGTGTCGGCCACTAGGGTCGCTTAGCTTAGTCATCCAGCGACCTCGGTGCAAATTTTAGGACTAAAAATAATATTGTGAGGTGTGAGGTATTCAGAATAGACTGAAAATGAGTGGAAATTATGGTTTTTGAGGTTAATAATAATATGGGATCAAAATGACCCCCAAATTCTATGATTTAAGCTGTTTTTTAGGGTTTTTTGAAAAAAACACCCGAATCCAAAACACACCCGAATCCGACAAAAAAAATTCGGTGAGGTTTTGCCAAAATGCGGTCGAACCCAAAACAGGGCCGCGGAACCGAACCCAAAACCAAAACACAAAACCCGAAAAATTTCAGGCGCTCATCTCTACCGGGAAGTTTATGGAAGCAGCTCAAATGGGGGGTGGGGTCTGATGAGAGGGGATCCCTCCTCACAGGATCTGCATCTTTTGCTGCAGCTGTGGCTAAGACCAAAGGGTCGATTGGGAACTAAAAGTGGCCTTATAAAATTTTGCAGAAGTGGCACGACATGGGCAGCACAAAAGGTATAACATACCGTGAAGCCATGGCAGCATTACTGGATGGTAGATTTGCTTTACTGCAGATATGGAATACAAATGAATGGGGACAGTACAGTGTGCTGAGTGTGGTGGGCTGTCATGTGGGGGGTGGGGCCACATGACAACACAGAAAACGGGCCTCACAGACAAGTCAGCCTGCCAGGAATCTTCCTGGTGAGCTTTATGGCCAATCCACCCCTGGGAGGCAGTCACTGATCCCTCAGGACAGATTTATTTATTACCACTTTCTTATATAGAACAGCAAATTCTGTTGCGCTTTACAATTGGAAACAACAGTAGTAAAACAAATCTGAGTAATAACAGACAGTAATAGAGTTAGGAGGGCCCTGTTAGCTGGCTTACAGTCTATAAGAGAATAGGCATTGAGAAACAAGGATAAGTGTTATCTATTGTACAATGGTCCACTAGATTGCAAAGATTCCTGGTGAGCTGTATGATATCGTAACACAGCAATTTTGGCCTAGTGTCAGGAGGATGGGAAATTGAAGAGAGAGAAAATATGTGAGGATATGTGTGGACTGTACAGTGGCTATGTAATTGGATGGGAAAGTTATGGAGGCTGAGTTGGCGGTTACGGAACTTGATAAGCTTTCCTGAAGAGGTACATTTTCAGGGAATGCTTAAAGGCTTATACATTAGAGGAGAGTCTTCCACAGAGTGGGTGCAGCCCGAAGAAAGTGTTGCAATCATGAATGGGAGTAAATAATGAGTGTGTGAAGAGTGAAGAGGTTGAGCTGATTTTGAGATAAGCGAAGAGATGTACGTTGGTGTAGTTTGGTTAATGGCCTTGTGTGTGAGTAAAAGTATTTTATATTAAATATGGTAGAATACAGTTAACCAGTGGATGTACTGATAGAGTGGATCCACATACAAAGAACATCTGTGGTTTGTCATGCCACCATATACTGCCACACTAAGCAGCGAGTTTGTGGGGTAGGATTGATTGTCAAGTTCTCAACAATGATATAGATATCTGCTTTGTACCTACTATTGGTAGGTGGGAATATAATTAATTCTGTTTTGGAAATATTAAGTATATGGTGCAAGATGACATCCAAGATTAAACGGCAAAAAGTAATTCAGTGACGCGGACCAATACAGATGGTGACAAATCTCTGGAGGATAGGTAGATTTGAGTATCATCAGCGTACAGGTGATGCTGAAATCCAAAAGAGTTGAATAGCTTGCTAAGAGATGAAGAATACAGTAGATAGAGAAAAGCAATAGACCTAAGACTGAACCTTCCAGTACTCCAACTGATAGAGGTACAGACGTGTCCTCTTACATCTTTGCTCTGAAGGCGGCATTCGAGCCTCTGAATCCCGGAATGTCGTGGATTAGCATTTTAGTACCGACAGTTCATGGCGTGGCGTGAATCCATGCCATGCAATACACAGTTTAACTGCTGGATGGTGAATGCTCCGCAGATGAAAACCACAGTGCTGATAACAATATTGTGTCAGTGGACAGTGATCCCGGATAAGCCAGCCAATCACATTGAGGCATTGTGCTCGGAACCTCTTCCCAAGCTTTATTTCTACAGTATGCAACAGTACTCTACTGTGTGCGGACATTTGGGGGTGATTCAGACCTGATCCCTCTGCTGCTTAATTTGTTGTGCTGCATTCAGATAGTCACCGCCCAAGTGGAGTGTATATTCGCTGTGCAAGTGTGCGATCGCATGTGTACGCCGAGCTGCAAAAAATCCCTCAGTCAGCGGACAGCTGCAAATCCTTTCGCACCTTACACACCATTGAATGACTTTTCCAGTGTGTGCAGTCTCTGCGGGGTTCACTACGGCTGGCCGGCGGTCGGGCTCCCGGCGACCAGCATACCGGCGCCGGGAGCCCGACCGCCGGCTTACCGACAGCGTGGCGAGCGCAAATGAGCCCCTTGCGGGCTCGCTGCGCTTGCCACGCTACGGGCACGGTGGCGCGCTACGCGCGCCACACTATTTTATTCTCCCTCTATGGGGGTCGTGGACCCCCACTAGGGAAAATAAGTGTCGGTATGCCGGCTGTCGGGCTCCCGGCGTCGGTATACTGAGCGCCGGGAGCCTGACCGCCGGTATACAGAAGACCACCCGTCTGTGCGCAGCCCAGGACTTACTCCTACAGTGCAATGAGAACAGGCTAATCGGGTCCGGAGCTGACATCACATACCCTCCAAAAAATGCTTGGGAACACCTACGTTTTCCCTGACACTCCCAGAAAATGGTCAGTTACCAAGCACAAACTCCCTCTTCCTGTCAATCAGCAGGCGAATGGCTGTGCAATTTACATTTTTGCACCAGCCTGTCTCTGTCTGGGTATGCCTGTTGTTTGCCTACACGCGTGTGCATTGCGGTGCATGCGCATGCGCAGTCTATAGCTGATCGACCGCTATGCAGCGATCAGATCTGAATCACCCCCATTCTATTCAAGCCTTTACCAGGGCCATCTGTAAACTGTCATTACCTGATGTAAAGAATCCTGATGTAAAAAAATGCACAGGAAGTTTTTCAGAAAGACAGTTCATTTCAGGTTCACTATTCTGAAAATCCCCCTCCCGCTCAGCAGCATTACACTCTAAGCCGCTATTCATTACTTCAGTACTACAGTATGTATGATATAGTATTATGTACACCTTAGGTGGCATCATATTCCCAATAGGTGTCGAGGCTACTACGGCTGGTTTGCATGGCCGAGTGGTTAAAACCAGCACCGGCCAGATGCTTGACGAAGTGGACACTGTGAAGCGTGCGCCGGCTTCCACGCTGTGTGTGGGCGCTACCAGTGCACTCTCTCATTATATAGAAACTCATATGTGTATATTGATTGTACAATATTGCGCATCTTATCTTATCCCTTGTAAGGGCAGTGTGACAAGTCACTGTATTGTGTGGGATATTACTATATTATATGACAGAATCAGCATGTGAATATGAGCCGAATAAAGACAGCAAAGTGATTGAATGTCAGAACAACATCCATCTTAATATGGGACACTGTCACACTATACGATAAACCCAATACATGTGATTGTGAGCTGCAGTCATAAAGTCCAGAAATGGAAGGCTAATATAGCACCCATCCCCTTACTAAAACTATGGAAATATATTGTAACCATACTGAACCTCAGATACAATGTATCAAGATGAACAGATACATTAGTGCATGAATTAGATTAATATTACAGAACTGTAACATATGAAGTCCCTCTAGTTTACAGAAAAACTCATTTATATTACAGGTTGAGTATCCCATATCCAAAATGCTTGGGACCAGAGGTATTTTGGATATCGGATTTTTCCGTATTTTGGAATAATTGAATACCATAATGAGATATCATGGTGATGGGACCTAAATCTAAGCACAGAATGCATTTATGTTACATATACACCTTATACACACAGCCTGAATGTAATTTTAGCCAATATTTTTTATAGCTTTGTGCATTAAACAAAGTGTGTCTATATTCACACAATTCATTTATGTTTCATATACACCTTATACACACAGCCTGAAGGTCATTTAATACAATATTTTTAATAACTTTGAGTATTAAACAAAGTTTGTGTACATTGAGCCATCAAAAACAAAGGTTTCACTATCTCACTCTCACTCAAAAAAGTCCGTATTTCGGAATATTCCGTATTTCAGAATATTTGGATATGGGATACTCAACCTGTATTTTCCTACGGCACTTCAGTATTGATAGTACTGGTGAATTAGATGGTTTTATACATTATCTATTCCGTCACTGTCACTGGTGAATTTATTAACCAATGGGGATTTAAATTGAACATTGACTTGCAAACTAGCACCACACCCCGATTTAGGGGTGGAGTCATAATGTCTATCACTATAAATACAGATTGATACGCCATTCTAATTGACATCAATATTCTAATCACATCACCAGTGACAAATGTACTGGGACACTGACTTTAAATAACAAACAAATATAAGAAGAAAAAAAATACATGAGGTTTTTTAATATTATTTAAATAGGAGAGTTACACTACGTGCATTGGCATTCTCTCACACAGTTTTTTTTATAATCGTTTATTAGGAATTTAAATAGAGAGCAAAAAAAACTTAACAGCAAGTAACAATGCTCAGAAAAATTTGATATACATATAAAAACATCATAAAATTTATGATGTAATAGAACAACAATAGAGTGATGACTTATCGTGAAAATCGAGAGATCTATTAATTTGAATTTGTGAGCAAATAAAGGGATCAAACATGTATGATGGGAGTTAGAGTAAAGAATGCAGGTGCTGGAGGAGGCGAGTAAGGGAGGGGGATAGTGAGTAAGGGATAGGATAGTGAGTTGGGGTTGGAGAAGCAGACGCATAAGATTGGTGATTACATGGTATGGTAAGTATCAAGCAAGAGCCGGGAGAGGTACATTATGGTAAGAGTACCAGGGGTGCCATACAGAATAAAAAATTTTTACAGTGTTGTTTTGTATGCAAGTAAAATATTCCATCTTAACCAGATCCAGTTCAGGAGTTAATGGCAGCTAGGTGCATTCGATACTTGATACTTAGCTGTGCAGGTAATGTGGAGGATCAATTTATTGGTTTTGTTAAGCATATGTTCAATTGGAGTGCAAAAGAAGCAAGTTGACAGGGGATGGGGATACTAGAAGAGCAGTAATTCAAGATAGTAGGGTGCGGACCATATTCCAGAATGAAGCAATTAATGGGCATGTCCACCATACAGTATATGAAAGAATGTTCCAAGTTGGCCACAATTTCTCCAATATAAGTTGGAAGTATTAGGATAGATTCGTTGGACACGCTCCAGGATCAGGTACAATCTGGTGTATAGCTTATATGTGTTCTTTCAGATAGACTGCCTTGCTAAAGTATTCATCCCCCTTTGCATTTTTCATGTTTTGTTGCCTCACAACCTGGAAATAAATTGGATTGTTTGAAGGTTTGCATCATTTCATTCACAGAACATGCCTACAACTTTGAAGATTTTTTTTTTATTGTGAAGCAAACAACAATTAGGACAAAATAATGGAAAACTTCAGCGTGCATAACTATTCACCCCCTAAAGTCAGTACTTTGTAGAGCCACCTTTTGCGGCAATTACAGCTGCAAGTCACTTTGGATAAGTCTCTATGAGCTTGCCACATCTTGCCACTGAGATATTTGCCCATTCCTCAAGGCAAAACTGCTCCAGTTCCTTCATGTTGGATGGTTTCCGCTTCTTCAAGTCTGACCACAGATTCTCAATTGGATTGAGACCTGGTCTTTGACTAGGCCGTTCCAAAACATTTAAATGTTTCCCCTTAAACCACTCGAATGTTGCTTTAGCAGTATGCTTTGGGTCTTTGTCCTGCTGGAAGGTGAACTGCCGTCCCAGTCTCAAATCACAGGCAGACTGAAACAGGTTTTGCTCAAGAATATCCCTGTATTTAGCACAATCCATCTTTCCCTCGACTCAAAACAGTTTACCAGTCCCTGCTGCAGAGAAATATCCCCACAGCATTTTCCTTTGTTGCTGAAAAGTTCAATTTTAGTCTCATCTGACCAGAGCACCTTCCTCCATACATTTGGGGAGTCGTCTACATGCCTTTTGGCAAACTCAAAACGTGCCTTCTTATTTTTAACACTAAGTAATGGCTTTTTTCTGGCCACTCTTCCATAAAGCCCAGCTCTATGGAGTGTACGGCGTATTGTGGTCACATGCGCAGATAAACCAGTCTCTGCTGTGGCACTCTGCAGCTCCTTCCGTTTCACCTTTGGTGTCTGTGCTGCCTCTCTGATTAATGTCCTCCTTGCCCGGTCTGAGTTTTGGTGGCCGGCCCTCTCGGCAGGTTTATTGTGGTACCATGTTCTTTCCATTTGAAGATGATGGATTTGATGGTGCTCCGGGGATCATCAAAGATTTGGATATTTTTTTATAACCCAACCCTGACTTGTACATCTAAACAACTTTGTCCCTGAGTGTTTGGAGAGCTCCTTGGTCATCATGGTGTGATGCCTCTTGCTTAGTGTTGTTGCAGCCTCTGGGGCCTTTCAGTAAAGGTGTGTTTAAACAGACAGATCATGTGACACTTAGATTGCACACAGGTTGACTTCATTTCACTAATTATGTGACTTATGAAGGTAATTGGTTGCACCAGAACTTTTGAGGGGCTTCATAGCAAAGGGGGCGAATACATACGCACATGCCAATTTTCTAATGTTTAGTTATAAAAATTATTTTTTATATCATTTTTCTCATTTCACTTCAATTTAGACTATTTTGTGCAGATCCATCACATAAAATTCAGATTAAAAAAATAAATAAGTTAGAGGTTGTAATGTAACAAAATAGGTAAAAAGCCAAGGGGGTGAATACTTTAGCAAGGCACTGTAGCTACGCTAATAGAATATTTTGAGACAGCTGAGCGAATTGTGTCCCATATGTCAGTTTCAAGAGGCAGGCCCAGGTCTGACTTCCAAGCCTGCTCGTCGGTCTCGAGTGAGGGAGACTCCAATGCCAAAATAGAGTTGTATAGGTGTGAGATAGCACCCTTATCAGAAGGACTATAAATACAGAGTCTTTATAGCAAAAAGTGAATTTGAGGCTGATGGTCAGAACATAAGGAGGCAATAAAATGATGAATTTTGTAAGTATTGATAATGAAGTGAGTTAGAAATCCTGTGTTTTTCCTAAATGTCGGCAAAGATCTCGGGGGCAAAGTTAGCTACTATAAGATGAGCCCTTGTGATGCCCAAGGAAACCCAAGGCAGAGCCATCATGGAAGAAAGGCCAGGTGGGAATGTGGGGTTGTTCCACATTGTGGTGAGAGTGGATGGGAATGTGCTTAGTTTCATTTTTTTTCATTAGGCATCTTCCAAACTCAAAGAGTTAACTCAACAGTAGGATATGGGGAAGTGAATTGAGGGTGGTGTTTACAGGGTAACTATGGCAAATGGGAGATCAATAATATGCCCACCAAGTCAATTTCCAAGTCAACCCATCTTTTGACATGTCAAGGGGAATGCCAGGCAACCATGACTTACTCAAGTAGCATTAAAGTACCGTTGGAGGATAGGTAACCCCAATCCTCCATTCTGTGATCATTTGGCAAGAATATCCCAATGCACTTGTAATTTTTTTTTGTTCCAGATAAATTTGCAAAGTGAGGATTGGAAGGCATTAAGGATATGAGATGGGACTGGTATTGGTAACGTTTGGTAAAGGTATAAAAGCTTGGGGAGAATGTTAATTTTTACAGCATTAATACAGCCAACCCAGGAAAGAAAATACAAGTGCCATTATTGAAGATCCTTATGTATTGTTATAAAAAGGGGATGGTAATTGGTTTTATGGAGGGAGCTATAGGATTTAGTGATGTGAACCCCAAGGTTTTTCAGTGAGACTCTCCTCCATATAAAATCAATTTTTGACTGTAGCCCCTTCGTAATTCCAGGGAGATGGAGAGGTAAGACCTTGGACTTAGTGTGGTTGATTTTGTATATTGATAAGTTACCATAGATGGAGAGTTAGTGAAATAAACTTGGGAGAGAAGTGAGAGGTTTAGTCAACGTAAGAAGCATGTCATCGGCAAATAAGGAGAGAGTATATTGGGAGTGTTTAACTGACACACCGGCAATATTAGGATTAGCTCATATACGACTGGCACTTAGTTCAATTCTGAGAGGAAATATGAGAGGTGACAGGGGGCAGCCCTGTCTGTTTCCATTAGTAATTGGGAAGGGATTGGAAAAAAGGCTGCCTGCTTGGACCGTAGTGGATGGATTATGGTTTAGAGCCTGTATAGCCTGAAGAATTTTTTCCTGGAAACTCAAGTACTATAGCGTTTTGAGAATTAATGGCCAGGAAACTCTGTCAAGGCCTTCTCTGCATCCAGAGCAAGCACCAGGGAAGATAGATTTTTGACATTACTATAATGAATGATGTCAGTTGTGCATCTGGTGTTGTCCATTGCTTGCATGGACAGGAGAAAGCCACTTGATCAGGGTGAATCAAGGTAGGTAGGAGCGGATTTAATCTGTTAGCAAGTACTTTGGGCAAGATTTTCAGATTGGTGTTAATTAAGGAAATGGGGCGGTAGTAAGATACAGATAGGGAGTCTTTATTGGGTTTCAGGATAACAATGATTGTGGCTTTGGTTGTACCTGGGTGGAAGGGGGCACCATCCAGGATGCGGTTGAACACCTTTGACATGTGGGGTATTAAAGAAGACTGAAATGTTTTATAGTAAGACATTGGGAATCCATCAGAACCCAGTGCCTTAGAAGGTTTTTGCATTTTAAGATCTAGGCTGATTTCCTTCTTGGGTATTAGACTCTCAAGGGTGATCAAAGTCTTACAGTCTATGTAAGACAAGTCACATGAGGTAAGGTAATCAGGTGTTGAAGGGTTGGCAAAAGGAGTTAAAGTAGTAGTAGCAGGAAGATTATATAGATGCTCATAGTAAGTCTTGAAGAGAGAATTCATAGTAGTCAGGTTATATTGGAGTATGCCGCCTTCATCTCATACAGCTGTAAAGGCAGTTAAGGATTTCCTAGCCTCCAATCTATTCGCTAACAGAGTATCAGCTTTATTAATTTTTTCGTAAAAGCGTTGACCAAGCCAGCGAAGAGACCTTTGAGTTTTTTCGGCTAGGAGTGCATTAAGGGACGACCTAGCAGATGTGAGTTGATTGTAAAGGATACAAAATGGGTGATTTTTATAGGAAGTTTCCAACTCATGAGCCTTTTCAGTTAAAGAAGTAAATTTTAATCTACTGTATGTTCTCTATTTCTATGGGAAGCGTAACTAATGATTTGTCCTCTAATTACAGATGTATGTGCCTCCCAAAGTAAAGGGTTTGCAGGAGGAGTCAGTGACATTAAGAGAGAAGTAGTCTGTGAGGGCTAATTTTATTTTATCCTGAAATTGTGGGATTTTTAATAAGGTTTCATTCAGACTCCAAGGAGGACAGGAAGCCGGTGTGTTGAGAAAGTCAAATGATGCAGTTATGATAGAATAGTCAGACCATGAGTTGGTGACCTGATAGATGCTTAGAGGCCAAAGCACAACAAAGAAAAATGTCTATCCTCAAATAAGGCTGGCGTGGAATTGAGAAGAATGTGTAGTCTCAAGATTTAGGATTAAGTGCACGCCAGATGCCAAAAAGGCCTGATTCTCTGATGTGCTTATATTATAAGGGGGCTGGAAGGGGAGGGAGATTTATTAAGGGTGCAATCGAGAATGGCATTGCAGTCTCCTCCTGCAATGAAGTAGCCCTTTCTTCGTTTGTTCAGGTCTGAGAAAAAGGCATTAAAAAAGAGAACCTGACCTGAGTTAGGGGCGTATACATTGGCTATCGTACATTCTAAGAGACCTGTTTTTCCACCCCATTATGTTTAGTTTGACTAGAATAGTAAAATACAATAGGAAAACATTTACAGTGCACTGACGGATATGAATATGCTTCTTAAGTGAGTCTCTTGTACCAGAACAATCCCAGCCTTGAGACTACAAATGGCTCAGAACAGAGAGGAACATTTCAGATGGGTGTTGAAACAATTAACACTCAGAGAGGACAGGGTCAATGGCATTGCAACAAATATCAGGAGCAAGAATTTATTGGAAAATGGAAATGCGGATCCACGGCTCTCTGAAGGGGAGGGAGAGGGAAATGGATTAGAAAGAGGGAAACACATGGTAAAGGATCAGGGTAAGAGTTCTTCATGTCCAGCGGGGGAATATACACAGAAGTCAGGACCTAGAGGCCCAGAGAGGTAAACTCTAGGGCACAGGAAGGATGGTGGAAGGGGGGACTATAAGGAGGAGGTAAGTTCCATGATGATAGAAGCGTAAAAAGAGGTACTAGAAAATAGTAGAGTGGAGAGTTGCAACCCTCCAGTGTGTCATGAGCCACTGCTGTGGCTCATTCCTGTTTACATTCTGTTTATGCATTTTATGTTGTATTTCTGTTAGCATTCCACGTTTTCTCATGTACTTGTTTAGGTTACTGGTGTGAGCTGCCTTTGGTGAGCCAGTGTAACTGCAGCCTGTCTCCTGTATGTGTGGCCTGTGCAGTCTCACCTGTCAGATAAGTAGGCAATCACCTTGTGTCTGGCTTCCAGACATCCTGATTGGGGTGTGCTTCCTTTATTTCCCAGCCTGCCCTTCATCTGACGCCGGTGATAGCTACATGTTCCTGTTGTTAGCTGTGTCCGGGCCCTGTCCTATTTTGGAATCTAGAACCTGTGCAATTGGTGCCATTGTACTACTTGTGATGTCCAGTTGGAATCCTGTGTACCCTGTCCTTACAGAATCTGGAATTCATTACCTGTCACCTGAGTTCCTATTTCAGTGAGTACCTGATGGCTCGTATGAGATCCTGTCTGCTTGTGTTGAACCTGTGATCCGGAGCCTTGTATTCAGGTTTTTGTGGCGTTTCCACACAGACACTGCTTGCCTGCATTTCTGTATTAAGTTGCTTAGAATATCTTTGAGCAATGTTGCTTTCACAGTTTATTAAGTTGCTTATTACATCTTATGCATTGTTGCAATCACAATCACTTCTATATTCAGTGTCATAGCTTTCAACACTCTGTGCCTTGGATCCTATGTTGGGTTTTTGACAGCCACGCCGCACATAATCGTTTTTGGTTTTCTCTGTATTCTCTCCATTTGGTAGTCATGCCAGTCATAGTTAGCTTTCCCTTATTGACCCTCAGTCTCAGTTGGTGCCTTGTTACCTTGTAAGACCAGGGAGCATTGGAGTCTGGGCAGACCTAATTTGCCCATTCAAACACGGCTGCTATAGGAGAAGACTAGCTCTGCAGGCACCAAATGACCACTGGGAGAAATAATGGAGTCAGTGGTTAGGGTAGGTTAGCTGCGGTTATCTTTATCTAGTCGCAGCTTCACTCGTGAGTTCTGGTACTCCCCAGTTGCCACCCACTCACCTGAGTTCCAGATACTCAGTTAATAATACAGTGGTGGTTTTGCATAAAAGTCAAATATACTGGCAGAGCATGGGTAATTGTCAGAGCCCTGGGGGTGGGCAGGGGTGTAGAGGGAGAGATAAAATAAACGTGGGGGTGCCCAGAGAGAATGGGACAAAAAAAAGCTATACATAACAGTAGGCAAATAATATGCAATACTTAAGAAGACAGTAGTAGTCTTATAAGTCTCCGGGGGAGTGGGCGACGGAGGTAGACTACAAAAGAGTATAATGGTACCCAGTCCTATGGGAGTGGGAAGGTCACTAACTGCTGATACACTCAGGGATCTTCCGATGAGACAGTTATCTTAAGAAACAGAAGACAAACATCAAACAGTTGAAATCATATTCATTTGAAGAATATTTGCAAATACTTGAGATCACTTGTAAATAAATCGAGGGCAAAGACACTTGCCAATAAAAAGGTTGAATTGTGAGCCTCATTATGAGTCAGTAGATGTGGCAGGAGGAGGACCAGAATATTCAGGTGAGTCAGAAAGTCTTTGCCCACTCTGTGGTCTCTGATGACAACCTTTTTACTGTTGAGATTAACCAGCAATGTAAAGAGGACTCCCCAGCAATATAGCGAATCCCACAATTTCATAGTGCACTGGTCAGATCTCTGAGCTGCTGATGCTTGATGATTTTGACAGGAGCCAAATCTTGATAAAACTGCAGCTTGGCATTGTCAAAGAGAATATATGATTTGCCACAAGTTGGGGCTAGGACAACGTCCTTATTCTTGAATTTAAGAAAGCGCATGATGATATCTCTTGGGAAATCACCATCTCTGGGTTTGGGTCGAAGGGCTCTGTTGGCTCTTTCCAAAATCAGGAAGACTGTGAGAAATACTTTGTGAAGATAGTCCTCCAGTTCCTCTGGGGAAATAGATCCTGGGATATCGCAGATCTGAATATTATTTCTCTTTTCCCGATTCTCTAAATCCTCATTTTTAGTAGAGTTTAGCCAAATCTTGGATGAACACATATTATATTTTATACCACTTTTTCTTATGTTTTCATTTTCTTCTCTTCCGTATTTTGCAGTTTTTTCATTATATTTTACATTTATTCAATAAAGATTAATTCTTATTCCTAGGTGCACCACACCAAGATAAATCTTTTTCTCTCTCTTGTAATATATATGCAATTTATTTATCATGTGGTAGCACACCCCAATAGGAAAAATAGGGGGTCTCTTTCCTGATGTTTTCTATATATTTAAGCATGGTAAACACTTACCAGCCCTCTGGGCATTGGTGTTGGTTTCTGGGTTCCAGCATCATGGCCCTCTGTCACCTCTCGGAGATACCTGTTGTTTCTCTCCCAAGCACTCATGCCTGTCTTCCCCTCTTGCATCTACAGGTGGAAATGCAACTGCTACAGTCTCTGGATGCCCCCATCCTGTTCCTGGTCAGCTGATCATGGACAGACTAATTGACAGACTAATTGGATGGTGCTATTGGAGAAGCTGACCACATCCAATGAGCAGGGAGCTATTTCAGAGGATCCTGTACATTCCTGCCAAGTGTCCAGTATCACGATTGTATTTCTTAGTTACCCTCACTGCCACTGATATTCAGTGAAGATAAATTATTTATATCCACGTAGCTTTCTGCCCTCTAAGAGAGCACCCACATCTGACTCAAGATCTCTCCAACCTAAAGTCCTGAAAAACTGACATTTTGCTCTGGCCCAATTGATACAGGATAAGATGAGTATCAGTGCTATGACTGGGCTTATGGCTAGATTTGATAGTCAGGAGACTGCTCAATGATGCAATTTCTCAAATAATTATCTACCCATCTTGAAGGCGTACTATCAGAACTCTTTTGTTCTTTTTTTGTGAGTTTGAGCTAGACTCTGGTGCTGGTTCAGTAGAGGGCGCTCTGTGCAGGAAGCTTGGTGGGTGGAGGTAACTCTTGTGCATGAGGTATTCAATGTTTGGAGTAGTTGAATGATCTCATGGTCAGTCTCAGTAGAATATACAGTAGGTATGATAGGATTGAGACTGGAAATGGATTACTGGAACTAGACTGGAACTGGTGAGCTGGAGTCAGTCTGGAAACTTACCATGAAGCATTATGTCAGCAGTATACACAATTAGCAGAATGGCTGGAGAAAGCTGGATGCTGGATTCATAGTGCTGGAAATACTGGCTTAATATTGATACAGATCTCTGAAGAATCGCTGGAGAGAGAAAACTACTGGAACTGATATAGAACACAGATGTCTGTAGCCTAGCTACTGCTGAGATAAGTGACATTGTTCTGGGCAGCTGGCTGGCGCTCCCAGCAGTCCTTTTTGTCCCCCTTGCTGTTCAGTGTTTGAGAATGCAATATGACACCACCCAGGACCCAAAGAAGTTGGGAAAAATAGCGGGGAGTCTGAGCAGTGTCTTGAGTTGCTGGAGCAACCACAGTAGAAAGCAGAATGATGGACTGGAATTCCGCCCGCAGGACACTTGAAGCTGGACATTGTAAAATGCAGGGTGCAGAGCCTTTGTGCCTGACACAATCTCATCTGTCTAATGTAACTCCCACTCCAGCTATTTCCTCTACTGTTCCAAGGCCTGCTTTAGTTCAAACAGCCCCACCAGTGTCTTGTTTACTGCTTCCAACTCCTAGTGAATTTTATGGTGATCCAAAACATTAACGTGGATTCTTAAATCAATATGAAATATACTTTGAACTTCCGCCTCATAATTTTCCAACCTCCAGATCCAGGGTTGCTTATATTGTCTCTTCGCTGACACCATTATGGGAACCTGCTGATCCACTTTTATCTAATTATACCAACTTTTCATCCTTTCGGTAACATTTTAGGCCTTTCTCTTCCTCAGTTGACATTCTTTGTATATGCCAATGTTCTTAATCCATGGCTGTGATAGGAATACAACACAGTGTTGATTCTGTATGTGTGATGTGCTTTTATTTAGTGATTGCACTATCTAGTCCAGGACCACATTCCTGAGGAGGGGGTGTTTGAACTGGAAGCTGCTGCACATGCGGCACATACAGTAGTTGTTACTAGTTAAATTAGGTAACCAATCCAGTATCTATGACCTTTTAATGCCTCCTATAATTTGCCTGTAACTGCTAGGGTATAAATAATATAGTAGAGCATTGTCCAGGATCACTTTTTTTTTTTTTTGAAACATTCACTGCTTGCAGGAGTGACAAGAAGATTGAAACTTATTCTAGCCTCACAAGTGGGGAGAGCTCCTAGAATTGCGGATTGTTGTATTTGGACAAACCTACGTGGATTCAAAATATGTAGCTAAGTACAGTACATACAATTTCTACGTCATTTTTATATGTTGTAGTGTGTGTATTTTTGTTTTCACATAATACTCCATTTAATTCCTGAAACCCTACCCTATAACCAGTTCCACAGGGAACAATGGCTCAATATGTCATTCAATTTAAAATCTTGGCTTCAGAGCTTAAATGGAATAATAAGGCTTTGACAGTGGATGAATTGATTTCAAGGTGTTTGCCAGATAAAATAGAAGATTGAATCTCCTTATGTACCAAAATTGATATCCGTTTTCGAGCAGCTGAGAAATTCAGGGTTGATCATTTTTAACCCCATCTAGTATCACAACCTAGTCCCAAGTCATCTTCTGAAGAACGCATGCAGTTAAATAATTCAAATCTTTCTCAGGATGAATGTCAGTATCGTAAACAGGAGAAATTGTGATTCTATTGTGCTGCTTCAACCCATGTATTAAGTTACTATCCTCTTTGGCCAAGGAAGGCCATAAACTAATCTATTATGGGTGAGTCAGGTTAGAAGTCCTCCTCAATCTCCTCCAAAGACTGTCTCTGCAATCCTGGAGTATTCTCAGAAATCCCATGCTCTAATTGTCTTACCTGATTCAGGAGCTGCAGACTATTTCTTCACACCTTCTATTGCCCAAGCATTAAACATATCTTTAAAACTTGTAGCCAGACCTGAAACACTAACATCTGTTGATGGTAACTGTGTCTCAGTAGGATTGATCTCATACTCCACAAAACCAATTTCTATAAGTATTGGAGCCTTGCATCAAGAACAGATTCAGTTCCTATCAATTCCTAATGACTCTCATAATATCATATTAGGTCTTTCTTGGTTACAACTAAACAATTCTATCATAAACTGGTCAATCTCTGAAATTACTGCCAGGAGTCCATCTTCCTTTTAGTCTTGATTATCTCGAATCATGTCTTTAAGGGAAACAGTTTCTAAGTCATAAACTGAGCTCCCATAAATATACAAATAATTAATTGATGTCTTCAATGAACAAGCAGCTAAAGAATTACCACTTCATTGTGAGTAGGATTGTCCAATTGGCCTCATACTATGGAAAATGCCACCCCAGGGTCATATATACCCTCTATCAGTTCCAGAGACGCAGGCTAATATCAAACATGTCCTAACATACACATTAAATCACATTATTTACATCATTATGTGTCCATGCAAACTACTATATGTAGGAATGTCAATCAGAGCAAAAATGGCCTTCCACAGGTCGGCTATAAACGCAGCTCTAAGAGGAAAGAAATCTGAATAACCAGTAGTGAGACATTTTGCTAAAAAAGGAAATTAATTCAAAGATTTAAGACAGATGGCCATTGATCACATTCCCATGAATTTAAGAGGCGAGGATAGAGCAGGGAAACCTCTTAAACTGGAATCCCGCTGGATTTATTCATTGAAAACCAATACTCCTCAAGGTCTCAATGAGAAAATCCAATGGAGCATTTTTCTTTAGGTCCTTCATCTGGCATCGATTCAGCAGATTTATTGCCTATTTAATGTTTATTATTCAAATGTTTACTATCTTGTAATAATGGGCCTAATTCCGAGTTGATCGCTTCAGCAAATATGTTAGCAGTTGGGCAAAACTATGGGGGTGATTCTGAGTTGATCGCAGCAGGATATTTTTTAGCAGTTGGGCAAAACCATGTGCACTGCAGGGGAGGCAGATATAACATTTGCAGAGAGAGTTAGATTTGGGTGGGTTATTTTGTTTCTGTGCAGGGTAAATACTGGCTGCTTTATTTTTACACTGCAATTTAGATTGCAGATTGAACACACCCCACCCAAATCTAACTCTCTCTGCACATTTTATATCTGTCCCACCTGCAGTGCACATGGTTTTGCCCAACTGCTAAAAAATTTCCTGCTGCGATCAACTTGGAATTAGCCCCAATGTGCACTGCAGGGGGCGGGGGGGGGGGGGGGGGGGGGGGTAGCAGATATAACATGTGCAGGGAGAGTTAGATTTGGGTGGGGTGTATTCAAACAGAAATCTTAATTGCAGTGTAGAAATAAAGCAGCCAGTATTTACCCTGCACAGAAACAACATAACCCACCCAAATTTAACTCTCTCTGCAAATGTTATATCTGCCCCACCTGCAGTGCACATAGTTTTGCCCAACTGCTAACAAACTTGCTGCTGCGATCAACTTGGAATTACCCCCAATATTAATTTACAGTATACTTTATACTTTCAGTACATTTCGACTCCACTTTTATCTTTAGTATACCGTATTGGTCCTAATTGGTACTAATATATACAGTTACCTTTATGTTTTATGTTTTTTCACTTCACGTTTGATCACTGTCAACAACACTATTTTATTTATTTTCCCATTTCACTGTGTACACATTTCACATTTTTATTTACACCAAAGTATCTTTCACTTTCCCACAGCAGACACTATACAACAGTTTAAAACAGCAATGTATACATTTTAACAGACAGTGCATGTAACAGTCAAATTATCTTTAGTAACAAATAGCAGTTAGAGAATCGATACACCATGCTCTCGCAGACACTTTGATATAAGTCCAATTTTATTCACCTCATATTCTTCATACATTAGTACAATTTTTACATCATTTTGCCCTTCAAATACATCCACTATAATAGATTAGGTTATAATATGCATTAAATAAACAATATAGTTTGCTTTATTTCTTTATTGACTAACAGTCAAAAGAAGTAATTCCAAGTTTAGCTGCCCACTCTGGCAACAATACATTTACATTTACATCCTTATGTCCAATTTTATCTAACTTTTTCAAACTACTATGCACAATTTTTTTTTATCTTTTCACCTTCTATAGGTGGTATAGTTTCTTCAACTGTAACCTTCAGAACAATGCACATGTGGGGTGGAAGGTACACTGAAGTAACAAAGTACGATCGACACGCCCACCCCCATGATGTTACCCGCGAGAGCCGGAGCTGAAATCCGTGCCCGGCCGCCGGACTCTGGTCGCACAAGGCAGGTTCTTCTTTCCTTCTTCTCTTTATAAGTTAAGCACTTTTTTTTATTTTAGTTCATCTCACCTTGACAAATGGGCGAGTGTGCTTTGAAACGTTGAAGTTTATATGTGTGTTTTCTAATACACCTTTCTTCAGGAAAACATCTCCTGAGTGCTGCAGTCTTATTCCAAAAAATACTGATCCAAAACCAAAACCCGCAAGGGCGGTTTTGACAAAATCAATACAGATAAAAAACACGAAGTAGACACAGATCCATAACCAAAAGCCAAGATTTGGGCTGACGCACATTCCTAATATACAGTATATATATCTATATTTATAAATATGAATTCCCTCACTGACTGACTGACTGACTGACCGACCGTCTGACTGACTGAATCATCAGTAATTCTCTTACTTCCTGATATGTTAGGAAGCTGAAATTTAACATAGGTATTCTTCAGGTGAGACATAGGAAAACTATGTAATTAGAATGTTAATAAACCTCCCGTAAGGGGATAAAAAGGGGGTTGACATAATGACTTCATTACCGATGCATGACTTGCATTGCGTGAACGATAACGCCAAAGTGGAAATTTGAATCAAAATTTGTATTGCACCTCCAGTGTGTAGCACTTAATAAACTACAAAAATGGTCCTGTCACTTTTAACCATATCTGCTACGGGTGCTCCTCAGGTAACGCCAAGAACCATGGATTAATATTTACTTACGTTAAGACATCTCAAATTAACACTCATTTATATTTAGAACCTTGAAAATCAGAAACTCCCATGTGAAGAACGGGTAGAACAGCTAGTAAATCTCTCTCTCTCTCTCTCTCTCTCTCATATATGTATATATATATATATATATGTTTGTGTGTGTATAACTATACACTGTGTATGTATATATATATATATATATATGCATAAATATATATAGGAATATATATATATATATATATATATATATATAGCGAGAGAGAGAGAGAGAGAGAGAGCTGTGAGGTAAGGAAGAAATCCAACCACACACAGCACTGCAGGCATACTTGCCTACCTGACCCTCTCCATGAGGGAGAAAATGCTCTGTTCCTGGACTTTCCTGGTAATGTATGATTGCCATCACCTGTGGTGAAACACCTTTCTTATCAATTAACTAGCTCACCACAGGTGATGGCAATCATACATTACCAGGAAAGTCCAGGAACAGAGCATTTTCTCCCTCATGGAGAGGGTCAGGTAGGCAAGTATGACTGCAGGACTTGTCAAGATTATTTATGCAATGTAACTTAAACAGCAAATAGTGACGTTTCTGGGCCTTGCAGGGCCTTTCCTCAGGCTGCTGTTACTAACAAGGAAAAAAAAACACCTAGTGCTAAGCAACTGGATGGGGCTCTAAAATTGTCACACATGCCTGGGAACGAAGGGGCCTATTTATTTAGACAGGATAATTATAATTTCTTATTGCAGCTTAGGGGGGAATTTAATTACCAGCAAAAACATGTTTTTGCAGTAAAAAGATGCAAAATTACCAGGAATTGCTGTGAATTCGCCAAAGGCTTATTCAATTGTCTGTGAAAACATTTTTGTGCTAATTTTAACCGCAAATTTCAATTCACTAACTCTGAGCAAGTGATACACTTGGGGAAAATCCCTATTTTAAGTTAAAAATGTTGGGATTTTGTTCTGAACCCCTGGGACCTCGCCCTGAATGACTTTTTAGGCACTAAGAAGTTTTTAATTATTTCTAATTGACCAATAATGACAGGTCAGTTTTTGGGATAAAAAAGTGCAAAATTATGGAAATTTGGGTACAAGGTATGGGACAGGTATATTGGGGTGATTTATGAGTGGGACAAGTGTTTTTAGACTTGCGGGTGGGAGTAATCATTCTGTTTGCACTTTTGAAAAGTCCCCTAAAATGACCCAAATACATACTTATACCCATTTGTATGTACAAAAGTTTAATTTTCGCGGTGAAAGAGCCAAAAACTGCAAAAACGGCAATAGCAGTAAATTGCTACAATTTTGCTGCTAATTGAATACACCCCTAAATGTGGCAATAAGAAATGATGTACTGTTGGATGTATTAGAAAACACATGCAAAAACAGGAGCCCATTCCTGTGATGTCACAGGCACACTACTGTGCATGCGTGCCAATCAGACTGAGCATGTGCAAGTGACCATTACATGGAAGGGATCCCATGGTTCACTCTCCCGGTAAGTTGTGTGATCTGTTGCCCACAGGATACAGTGGTTAACTAGTGATGAGCACCGGAAATTTTTCGGGTTTTGTGTTTTGGTTTTGGGTTCGGTTCCGCGGCCGTGTTTTGGGTTCGAACGCGTTTTGGCAAAACCTCACCGAATTTTTTTGTCGGATTCGGGTGTGTTTTGGATTTGGGTGTTTTTTTCAAAAAACCCTAAAAAATAGCTTAAATCATAGAATTTGGGGGTCATTTTGATCCCAAAGTATTATTAACCTCAATAACCATAATTTCCACTCATTTTCAGTCTATTCTGAACACCTCACACCTCACAATATTATTTTTAGTCCTAAAATTTGCACCGAGGTCGCTGGATGACTTAGCTCAGCGACCCAAGTGGCCGACACAAACACCTGGCCCATCTAGGAGTGGCACTGCAGTGTCACGCAGGATGGCCCTTCCAAAAAACACTCCCCAAACAGCACATGACGCAAAGAAAAAAAGAGGCGCAATGAGGTAGCTGTGTGAGTAAGATAAGCGACCCTAGTGGCCGACACAAACACCTGGCCCATCTAGGAGTGGCACTGCAGTGTCACGCAGGATGGCCCTTCCAAAAAACACCCCCCAAACAGCACATGACGCAAAGAAAAAAAGAGGCGCAATGAGGTAGCTGTGTGACTAAGATAAGCGACCCAAGTGGCCGACACAAACACCTGGCCCATCTAGGAGTGGCACTGCAGTGTCACGCAGGATGGCCCTTCCAAAAAACACCCCCCAAACAGCACATGATGCAAAGAAAGAAAGAGGCGCAATGAGGTAGCTGTGTGACTAAGATAAGCGACCCAAGTGGCCAACACAAACACCTGGCCCATCTAGGAGTGGCACTGCAGTGTCACGCAGGATGGCCCTTCCAAAAAACACCCCCCAAACAGCACATGACGCAAAGAAAAAAAGAGGCGCAATGAGGTAGCTGTGTGAGTAAGATAAGCGACCCTAGTGGCCGACACAAACACCTGGCCCATCTAGGAGTGGCACTGCAGTGTCACGCAGGATGGCCCTTCCAAAAAACACCCCCCAAACAGCACATGACGCAAAGAAAAAAAGAGGCGCAATGAGGTAGCTGTGTGACTAAGATAAGCGACCCAAGTGGCCGACACAAACACCTGGCCCATCTAGGAGTGGCACTGCAGTGTCACGCAGGATGGCCCTTCCAAAAAACACCCCCCAAACAGCACATGATGCAAAGAAAGAAAGAGGCGCAATGAGGTAGCTGTGTGACTAAGATAAGCGACCCAAGTGGCCGACACAAACACCTGGCCCATCTAGGAGTGGCACTGCAGTGTCACGCAGGATGGCCCTTCCAAAAAACACCCCCCAAACAGCACATGACGCAAAGAAAAAAAGAGGCGCAATGAGGTAGCTGTGTGACTAAGATAAGCGACCCAAGTGGCCGACACAAACACCTGGCCCATCTAGGAGTGGCACTGCAGTGTCACGCAGGATGGCCCTTCCAAAAACTACTCCCCAAACAGCACATGACGCAAAGAAAAATGAAAGAAAAAAGAGGTGCAAGATGGAATTGTCCTTGGGCCCTCCCACCCACCCTTATGTTGTATAAACAGGACATGCACACTTTAACCAACCCATCATTTCAGTGACAGGGTCTGCCACACGACTGTGACTGAAATGCCGGGTTGGTTTGGACCCCCACCAAAAAAGAAGCAATTAATCTCTCCTTGCACAAACTGGCTCTACAGAGGCAAGATGTCCACCTCATCATCATCCTCTGATATATCACCGTGTACATCCCCCTCCTCACAGATTATCAATTCGTCCCCACTGGAATCCACCATCTCAGCTCCCTGTGTACTTTGTGGAGGCAATTGCTGCTGGTCAATGTCTCCACGGAGGAATTGATTATAATTCATTTTAATGAACATCATCTTCTCCACATTTTCTGGATGTAACCTCGTACGCCGATTGCTGACAAGGTGAGCGGCGGCACTAAACACTCTTTCGGAGTACACACTTGTGGGAGGGCAACTTAGGTAGAATAAAGCCAGTTTGTGCAAGGGCCTCCAAATTGCCACTTTTTCCTGCCAGTATAAGTACGGACTGTCTGACGTGCCTACTTGGATGCGGTCACTCATATAATCCTCCACCATTCTTTCAATGGGGAGAGAATCATATGCAGTGACAGTAGACGACATGTCCGTAATCGTTGTCAGGTCCTTCAGTCCGGACCAGATGTCAGCATCAGCAGTCGCTCCAGACTGCCCTGCATCACCGCCAGCGGGTGGGCTTGGAATTCTGAGCCTTTTCCTCGCACCCCCAGTTGCGGGAGAATGTGAAGGAGGAGATGTTGACAGGTCGCGTTCCGCTTGACTTGACAATTTTGTCACCAGCAGTTATTTGAACCGCAGCAGACTTGTGTCTGCCGGAAAGAGAGATCCAAGGTAGGTTTTAAATCTAGGATCGAGCACGGTGGCCAAAATGTAGTGCTCTGATTTCAACAGATTGACCACCCGTGAATCCTTGTTAAGCGAATTAAGGGCTCCATCCACAAGTCCCACATGCCTAGCGGAATCGCTCTGTGTTAGCTCCTCCTTCAATGTCTCCAGCTTCTTCTGCAAAAGCCTGATGAGGGGAATGACCTGACTCAGGCTGGCAGTGTCTGAACTGACTTCACGTGTGGCAAGTTCAAAAGGTTGCAGAACCATGCACAACGTTGAAATCATTCTCCACTGCGCTTGAGACAGGTGCATTCCACCTCCTATATCGTGCTCAGTTGTATAGGCTTGAATGGCCTTTTGCTGCTCCTCCAACCTCTGAAGCATATAGAGGGTTGAATTCCACCTCGTTACCACTTCTTGCTTCAGATGATGGCAGGGCAGGTTCAGGCGTTTTTGGTGGTGCTCCAGTCTTCTGTACGTGGTGCCTGTACGCCGAAAGTGGCCCGCAATTCTTCTGGCCACCGACAGCAACTCTTGCACGCCCCTCTCGTTTTTTAAATAATTCTGCACCACCAAATTCAAGGTATGTGCAAAACATGGGACGTGCTGGAATTTGCCCAGATTTAATGCACACACAATATTGCTGGCGTTGTCCGATGCCACAAATCCACAGGAGAGTCCAATTGGGGTAAGCCATTCCGCGATGATCTTCCTCAGTTGCCGTAAGAGGTTTTCAGCTGTGTGCGTATTCTGGAAAGCGGTGATACAAAGCGTAGCCTGCCTAGGAACGAGTTGGCGTTTGCGAGATGCTGCTACTGGTGCCGCCGCTGCTGTTCTTGCGGCGGGAGTCCATACATCTACCCAGTGGGCTGTCACAGTCATATAGTCCTGAGCCTGCCCTGCTCCACTTGTCCACATGTCCGTGGTTAAGTGGACATTGGGTACAACTGCATTTTTTAGGACACTGGTGAGTCTTTTTCTGAGGTCTGTGTACATTTTCGGTATCGCCTGCCTAGAGAAATGGAACCTAGATGGTATTTGGTACTGGGAACACAGTACCTCCAACAAGTCTCTAGTTGGCTCTGTAGTAATGATGGATACCGGAACCACGTTTCTCACCGCCCAGGATGCCAAGGCCTCAGTTATCCGCTTTGCAGCAGGATGACTGCTGTGATATTTCTTCTTCCTCGCAAAGGACTGTTGGACAGTCAATTGCTTGGTGGAAGTAGTAAAAGTGGTCTTACGAGTACGACTTCCCCTCTGGGATGACCATTGACTCCCAGCAGCAACAACAGCAGCGCCAGCAGCAGTAGGCGTTACACGCAAGGATGCATCGGAGGAATCCCAGGCAGGAGAGGACTCGTCAGAATTGCCAGTGACATGGCCTGCAGGACTATTGGCATTCCTGGGGAAGGAGGAAATTGACACTGAGGGAGTTGGTGGGGTGGTTTGCGTGAGCTTGGTTACAAGAGGAAGGGATTTACTGGTCAGTGGACTGCTTCCGCTGTCGCCCAAAGTTTTTGAACTTGTCACTGACTTATGATGAATGCGCTGCATGTGACGTATAAGGGAGGATGTTCCGAGGTGGTTAACGTCCTTACCCCTACTTATTACAGCTTGACAAAGGCAACACACGGCTTGACAAATGTTGTCCGCATTTCTGTTGAAATACTTCCACACCGAAGAGCTGATTTTTTTGGTATTTTCACCAGGCATGTCAATGGCCCTATTCACCCACGGACAACAGGTGTCTCCCCGGGTGCCTGACTTAAACAAACCACCTCACCATCAGAATCCTCCTGGTCAATTTCCTCCCCAGCGCCAGCAACACCCATATCCTCCTCATCCTGGTGTACTTCAACACTGACATCTTCAATCTGACTATCAGGAACTGGACTGCGGGTGCTCCTTCCAGCACTTGCAGGGGGCGTGCAAATGGTGGAAGGCGCATGCTCTTCACGTCCAGTGTTGGGAAGGTCAGGCATCGCAAACGACACAATTGGACTCTCCTTGTGGATTTGTGATTTCGAAAAATGCACAGTTCTTTGCTGTGCTTTTGCCAGCTTGAGTCTTTTCATTTTTCTAGCGAAAGGCTGAGTGCTTCCATCCTCATGTGAAGCTGAACCACTAGCCATGAACATAGGCCAGGGCCTCAGCAGTTCCTTGCCACTCCGTGTGGTAAATGGCATATTGGCAAGTTTACGCTTCTCCTCCGACAATTTTATTTTAGATTTTTGAGTCCTTTTTTTACTGATATTTGGTGTTTTGGATTTTACATGCTCTGTACTATGACATTGGGCATCGGCCTTGGCAGACGACTTTGATGGCATTTCATCGTCTCGGCCATGACTAGTGGCAGCAGCTTCAGCACGAGGTGGAAGTCGATCTTGATCTTTCCCTATTTTTGGAACCTCAACATTTTTGTTCTCCATATTTTAATAGGCACAACTAAAAGGCACCTCAGGTAAACAATGGAGATGGATGGATACTAGTATACTTATGGATGGACGAGCGACTGCCGACACAGAGGTAGCTACAGCCGTGTACTACCATACTGCGTCTGCTGCTAATATAGACTGTATGATAATGATATAAAAAATATATATATATCACTACTGCAGCCGGACAGGTATATATTATATAATGACGGACCTGCTGGACACTGTCAGCACTGCAGACTCCTAAAGTAAGCTACTAGTATCAAGAAGATAGAAAAAAAAAAACACCACAGGTAGGTGGTATACAATTATGGATGGACGAGCGACTGCCGACACAGAGGTAGCTACAGCCGTGGACTACCGTACTGCGTCTGCTGCTAATATAGACTGGATGATAATTATATAAAAAATATATATATATCACTACTGCAGCCGGACAGGTATATATTATATAATGACGGACCTGCTGGACACTGTCAGCACTGCAGACTCCTAAAGTAAGCTACTAGTATCAAGAAGATAGAAAAAAAAAAAAAAACACCACAGGTAGGTGGTATACAATTATGGATGGACGAGCGACTGCCGACACAGAGGTAGCTACAGCCGTGGACTACCGTACTGCGTCTGCTGCTAATATAGACTGGATGATAATGATATAAAAAATATATATATATCAATTCTGCAGCCGGAAAGGTATATATTATATAATGACGGACCTGCTGGACACTGTCAGCACTGCAGACTCCTAAAGTAAGCTACTAGTATCAAGAAGATAGAAAAAAAAAACACTACAGGTAGGTGGTATACAATTATGGATGGACGAGCGACTGCCGACACAGAGGTAGCTACAGCCGTGGACTACCGTACTGCGTCTGCTGCTAATATAGACTGGATGATAATGATATAAAAAATATATATATATCACTACTGCAGCCGGACAGGTATATATTATATAATGACGGACCTGCTGGACACTGTCAGCACTGCACACTCCTAAAGTAAGCTACTAGTATCAAGAAGATAGAAGAAAAAAAAACACCACAGGTAGGTGGTATACAATTATGGATGGACGAGCGACTGCCGACACAGAGGTAGCTACAGCCGTGGACTACCGTACTGCGTCTGCTGCTAATATAGACTGGATGATAATGATATAAAAAATATATATATATCACTACTGCAGCCGGACAGGTATATATTATATAATGACGGACCTGCTGGACACTGTCAGCACTGCAGACTCCTAAAGTAAGCTACTAGTATCAAGGAGATAGAAAAAAAAAAACACTACAGGTAGGTGGTATACAATTATGGATGGACGAGCGACTGCCGACACAGAGGTAGCTACAGCCATGGACTACCGTACTGCGTCTGCTGCTAATATAGACTGGATGATAATGATATAAAATATATATATATATCACTACTGCAGCCGGACAGGTATATATTATATAATGACGGACCTGCTGGACACTGTCAGCACTGCAGACTCCTAAAGTAAGCTACTAGTATCAAGAATATAGAAAGAAAAAAAAACACAACAGGTAGGTGGTATACAATTGTGGATGGACGAGTGACTGCCGACACAGAGGTAGCTACAGCCATGGACTACCGTACTGCGTCTGCTGCTAATATAGACTGGATGATAATGATATAAAAAATATATATATATCACTACTGCAGCCGGACAGGTATATATTATATAATGACGGACCTGCTGGACACTGTCAGCACTGCAGACTCCTAAAGTTAACTACTAGTATGAAGAAGATAGAAAAAAAACAAAAACCACCACAGGTAGGTATACAATTATGGACGAGCGACTGCCGACACAGAGGTAGCTACAGCCGTGGACTACCGTACTGCGTCTGCTGCTAGTATAGACTGGATGATAATGATATAAAAAATATATATATCACTACTGCAGGACAGGTATATATTATATAATGACGGACCTGCTGGACACTGTCAGCAGAATGCGTTTATAGACTAAAAACACCACACGACGAGTGTTTAACTTTTTCAGGCAGACAATCACAATATACTGGTGGTCACTGGTCACTGGTCAGTCACACTGGCAGTGGCACTCTGGCAGCAAAAGTGTGCACTGTTAAATATATGTACTCCTGCTATAACTGCTCCCCAGTCTCCCCCCCTCAATTAAGCTGTGTGAGCAGTGAGCACTCAGCACAGTCAGATATACATAGATGATGCAGCACACTGAGGCTGAGCACAGATATGGTATACTGTGTCACTGTGTATCTTTTTTTTTCAGGCAGAGAACGGATTATATTAAATAATAATAAAACTGCACTGGTGGTCACTGGTCAGTCACTAGTAAACTCTGCACTCTCTGAGTACTCCTAAGCTCCAGTAAATCAAGTGTCTCACTCTCACTATCTATTTCTATTCTAAACGGAAAGGACGCCAGCCACGTCCTCTCCCTATCAATCTCAATGCACGTGTGAAAATGGCGGCGACGCGCGGCTCCTTATATAGAATCCGAGTCTCGCATTAGAATCCGAGCCTCGCGAGAATCCGACAGCGGGATGATGACGTTCGGGCGCGCTCGGGTTAGCCGAGCAAGGCGGGAAGATCCGAGTCTGCCTCGGACCCGTGTAAAAAGCGTGAAGTTCGGGGGGGTTCGGTTTCCGAGAAACCGAACCCGCTCATCACTATGGTTAACACCATCTAAAGATGGCCAATCTCCCAATGTAGCATCCCCCATGGACATCCAGTGTTTTTACCGCCACTGATAATTGTGGATTTACCAAACATATTAACCACTTTACTGATATGATCAGATCACATGCGACTGCGCCACTCCACTGTGTCCCCCAGTTTTTGACGAGGGGATCCGTTCTGTTTAAACTATATTAAATAAAACATTTAAAAAACCAACAACTATATGCACAGTTTTGAAGGGAAAAATTGTCAGTTAAGTGGTTAAAATGGTACTGCAGCAAATACAGAATGATTGAAGGGACACTTCATGCTGTTATATGTAGCTCCAAGTTATAGTTTATTTTATTAGTATATAAATAAATAAATAAAAGTGTACATAAAAAACAGCATTTATTTAGCATTTATAGACACTTGGATATGGATGGATAGGCTGATTTTGTAGGGATCGGAAAATGTGTAAGCGATTCTTTGGCAGAGTGGAGGAACTTTGAAACAGTGCAGGAGAGGTGGGAAACATTAAAATGTGCAATATTGAAGGCAACAGACCTTTGTATCAAAACTGTTAGGAAAAACACAAGGAAAAGGAAGCCAGTGTGGTTTGCAAAAGAAGTAGCAAATATTGTGAGAGCAAAAAAGATGGCTTTTAGGAAATATAAGCAGACACAAAATAATGAAGACAAAAAGATATATCTTGTTAGACAGAAGGAGACAAAGAAGGTAATCAGTTGTGCAAAGGCACAAGCTGAGGAGAAAATGGCCCAGTCAGTGGGTAAAGCAGGCAAAACTTTTTTTAGGTATATAAGCGAAAGGAGAAAAACAAAAGGCGGAATTATAAAACTAAAGACGGACACTGGGAGTCTTGTTGAAGGACACAATTTAATAGCAGATCATCTTAATGATTATTTTTGCTCAGTATTTACTACTGAAAGAGAGGGGAAGGGGCCACAGTTAAGTTGCAGGGATATTCAGGAAAATGAAACAAGTACATTTACAGAGGAGAAGGTCCTAACAGAACTCTCAAAGCTGAAAGTGGACAAATCTATGGGGCCAGATGGGTTACATCCAAGGATACTAAAAGAACTTAAAGAGGTGCTGGTAGCACCATTGACAGAATTATTCAACCAGTCATTAGCTACAGGAGTAATTCCAGGGGACTGGAATAGAGCAAACGTAGTCCCACTGCACAAAAGTGGAAGCAAGGAAGAGGCAAACAACTACAGACCAGTGAGTCTTGCATCAGTAGTAGGGAAATTGATGGAAACACTCTTAAAAGAAAGAGTTGTAGATTATCTCAAATCCGGCAATTTACTGGATCCAAACAGCATGGATTCACTGGGGGGAGATCATGTCAAACAAATCTTATTGACTTTTTTGATTGTGTGACTAAAGTGATGGATAAAGGTGGAGCCATGGATATAGCTTATCTAGACTTTAGTAAGGCTTTTGACACAGTTCCACATCGCAGACTGCTAAATAAACTTGAAAGTTTGGGATTGGATATTAGGATTATTGAATGGATAAGATCTTGGTTGAAGGATAGAAAACAGAGAGTTGTGGTAAATGGAGTGCATTCACAGGAGGGAAATGTTACCAGTGAAGTACCCCAGGGATCTGTACTTGGACCAGTGCTTTTTAATATCTTTATTGGTGACATTGCAAATGGCATTAAAGGGAAAGTATGCCTTTTTGCAGATGACACAAAGGTATGCAACAGGGTAGACACACCAGGTGGGGTAAAACAAATGATTGAGGATCTAGGTAGACTAGAGGAATGGTCAAGAGTCTGGCAATTACAGTTTAATGCCAAAAAATGCAAAATCATGCACTTGGGTCTCAAAAATCCTAAAGCTAAATACAGTATTAATGGCACTGTACTGGAAACTACTGAGGAGGAAAGGGATCTAGGAGTCACTATTTCAGATGACTTAAAGGCAGGTAAGCAATGTAACAAGGCAATGAGGAAGGCTAGTCAGATGCTTGGCTGCATTGGGAGAGGAATCAGCAGCAGAAAGAAAGAAGTAATAATGCCACTGTATAGGTCATTGGTACGGCCTCATCTAGAATACTGTATTCAGTTCTGGAGGCCATATCTTCAAAAGGATATTAATACATTAGAAACTGTACAAAGGAGGGCAACTAAAATGGTGCATGGCCTACATCACAAAACATACCCAGAAAGACTAAGACATCTCAATATGTATAGTTTGGAGCAGAGAAGGGAAAGGGGGGACATGATAGAAACTTTCAAATATATCAAGGGTTTTAACAAAGTCCAGGAGGGAAACATTCTCCAAATGAAGAGAAGCAATAGGACACGAGGACAAGCACTGAGACTGGAGGGGGGGAGGTTCAGGGGAAATTTGCGGAAAAATTATTTCACAGAAAGGGTAGTGGACAAGTGGAATAGCCTCCCATCAGAGGTGGTAGAGGCTAAGACAGTAGAGCAATTTAAACATGCATGGGATAGACATAAGGATATCCTTACAAAGAAATAAGGATCAAATAAGGTTAGAGATAAAAATAATATTAAAAAAGAAAAATAGGGGCAGACTAGATGGGCCAAGTGGTTGTTATCTGCCGACAAATTCTATGTGGTATACATACTAAACTATAGAAACTAAAAGAGACATTTGGTTAAGATCTTTTTATATAGAATACGTGATGAGGCACTTGGTTACCTTTGTACAGTAACCTTTGGCCAGAAACCATCTCTTAGTTACACCTGCATACCTGTTCTTAATACAAATATTTAATCAGCCAATTATGTGACAGAAGCTCAGGGGGAGATTATAAAGCAAGAGTACAGAAGTGTGCCAGTGGAGAAATTGCCCATGGCAACTAATAAGCTTTTAAGTAACATTTATCAAGTGCATTCTATAAAATTACAGGCAGCAGTTCATTGACTCACTTGTCCACTCTTTTCACTACTTAATCTATCTTCCCCTCAAAGCTTTAAAGCATTTAGACATGGTCAGGAGGACCAGTTGTTGCTCAGACCAAACACCAGAATGGTGAAGTAATGTTGAATGATTGATGATGGGCCAGTGTGAGTATTTCAGAAACTGGTAATCTGGAATTATTATGCACTACAGCCTCTAAAGCAGTGGTAGCCAACCCTGGTCCTCGAGAGCTACCAACAGTTCACGTTTTCCAGCTCACCTGGCTGTGCACATGTGCAGTTATTACTGTCACATTTTAAAAGATCCACAGGTAGAGCTAATACCTTAACTTTTGATTCTGTGAGGAGACCTGGAAAACGTGCACTGTTGGTAGCTCTTGAGGACCAGGGTTGGCTACCCCTGCTCTAAAATTTAGAGAATAGTGCACAAAACAACAACATGCACCAGAATCTCATAGGAACAATACCACAAATTTGTTGCATCCATGCAATGAAGAATTCAGCCTATTCTGAGTGAAAAGCAATGTGCTAAAAAGTAAAAGGCATACCTAATAAATGAAACACTGTATGTCTCTTATTTAATAAATGTAGGCATAAGTGGTAATATGCACAGCTGTACGGAGGTACTTTGTTATTTATGCAAAAAGGGCTGGATTCAGATGAGGATGGAGTGGCTATCACTTCCTTGGAAGCAGCAGTGATAACACGGGGGGTCATTCCGAGTTGTTCGCTCGTTATTTTTTTCTCGCAACGGAGCGATTAGTCACTAATGCGCATGCGCAATGTCTGCAGTGCGACTGCGCCAAGTAAATTTGCTATGCAGTTAGGTATTTTACTCACGGCATTACGAGGTTTTTTCTTCGTTCTGGTGATCGTAATGTGATTGACAGGAAGTGGGTGTTTCTGGGCGGAAACTGGCCGTTTTATGGGTGTGTGCGAAAAAACGCTACCGTTTCTGGGAAAAACGCGGGAGTGGCTGGGGAAACGGAGGAGTGTCTGGGCGAACGCTGGGTGTGTTTGTGACGTCAAACCAGGAACGAAACTGACTGAACTGATCGCAGATGCCGAGTAAGTCTGGAGCTACTCAGAAACTGCTAAGAAGTGTCTATTCGCAATTCTGCTAATCTTTCGTTCGCAATTTTGATAAACTAAGATTCACTCCCAGTAGGCGGCAGCTTAGCGTGTGCAAAGCTGCTAAAAGCAGCTTGCGAGCGAACAACTCGGAATGACCCCCACTGTTTGGTAATGCAGCAGGAGGCATCTATTACAAGCAGAAGCCTCCTGCTACAATAGTAATCCGAGCTGCGATCCTAGTGATCCGAGCTGCATCCTCTCACTCACCATCAGGCAGCTTGCAGGCACCCATGGTGCCGCACAAGCCGGCCATTGCAGAGGCCAGGAAATCTCTGTTCAACGATGGAGATACATGGCCTCTTCACTCCACCTAGACAGCAGCGACACACCTCCTTTGGAGAAATGGAGGCTGTCGCCACCGCCTCTCTGCCCCCAAACAGCATCAGACTGTCAATCACTGATAGTCTAATGATGATCACTGTCCAACATCGTAAGATCCATTCCCGCACTTACAGAACTGGGAAAGCACAAAGTACCATTAATCGGTTCTATACGCATGATGTCATAACTCCCACCACATCTGCATAACCCCCATAATTAATATTTAATACATATTTATAAAGAAAATAAGTTAATTTACATATCTTTATACACATGATTGGCTGCTTTGTGTAATGGGCGCCCAACAGAGCAATTCAATTGTTGCCCCATTTGGGTGTGAGGGCCATGGGAGCACACACTTATTCTCACAGCCTCTTGAGGTGGCAAGCAGAAATGTGGGAAGAGTCCTTGGTTTGGGTAGCGCTGCTTTTTGGCACAGCAAATGTGATAATTAATAGGTGCCCAAAACTACTGAAGTGCTCTGTCGGACACCCAATAATTAGTGCGTCCTAAAAAACAATGGAATTACCCCGTAGAAGACTACTTGGTTAATGTATATACACACAGTACACATAATGATTAATACACATCTGTAAATAGAAGAGGTATAGTTATATACATATTGGGAGAGGGCGATGCATAACCTGGGTGGTGTGTCAATATGATCTCTGATTAAACATTCCTTAATTGTGAATAATACAAATTTATTACATAAAATGCCTATGAAACCTCTGACCTCATTCCGGATTTATCTATCTTGCAGCAATGATCTGTCATGTTATGGCATTCTAAAGTTAAACACAGTATGTACCCAATGCAATTTATACATACAGTACTTGTTAAAAGGAACTTTGTCGCCCGGTCCAGCAGGAACCAAGAAATAAAGATTGTATGTTTGCCAAATAATATTTCAAGAAACAGGGCTATTATATTCCATGCAGTGCTGTCTTTATTATCCTCACTGTACGAGATAGGACACATAACTGTTATTATTAGACACTTGACTAAGTGTTCCAGTGCTAATACTTTCCACAGGGACATAAGGTAAGAGGTGACCAACATTTTGCTGGTTACTTCTACACTCCTGCTGTGCTAGGCAACAGTATAATGTAAGGCTTAGGAGCTTTGGAGCATGACTATGAAACCGAACAAGGGAAAAATCAGATAGCTAACCACAAGGGAATATAATGAAACATGACTGATCAATTTCACCAGCAGTGCACACTTTGGGGACTGCTGAAGCAGGAAGGTCATTTACACAATAGTTAAATATAAGAAGAAAAAGAAAGAACAGAAGTTTTATTATGAAGCACATTTTTTTGTGGAACATTAAGTGACATTAGAAGACGAATCACACCATTCTCCTTTGATAAGTGTAGAGAAATCAAAATATGACATTTACAGTTAATACAATTTTAACTTACACACTGAGTGATAAGTGAATATAGGAATTGGTGATTGGCTAGTCATTTGATTACTGGATTGTTCTCTGCACTGAAGAAAGTCAGTGCAGTGACTAATTAAAACCTTGTTAGTGCTAGACTTGATTTCTCATTAGAAAATCTGCTGACTGGGTGTCTGAGATTTTAGTGCACTAGTAAGCAATGAGGACAAACATTCAGATTCTCTGCAGTAAGAAGTACAATTGGGGATAGGTTTCTACAATGTAGATTTCTACGATGCATTGGTTCACAGCAGCACAAAGAAAAGAGACAGGTTAACTGGTTAACTGCATAGTTATATAACACTTAATTTGTCCTCAGTATATAACTAAAATATAAAATGCTTGTATGTCTGTTATTGCTCAGTGGAACTTATTCTACACAAAGACATTAGTGCCATGTAATATTGTGCTGTATATTACATCGTACACATTGATCATAAAATTTCTATGAAAACAATATTCACAGTTTTTCCTTCAGGGATTAACACAAAAAGATGCTTGGGGCTACCAACTCATGAGCAAGCCACATAAAGCTGCCCATGGGAGAAGCAGCTGGTCCTGAGATCTACGCATGTAGCCCTGTGACTTGTTGATCGTCATAGCGAAGCAGGCGCTTACAGGAAACTGCAGGCAATTGAATTGAAAAGGATAATTGTTGGGGTAAGGGGTATACATGGTATAAACTAGCGATGTGCGGGTTCAGATTTACCCGGATCTTAAAACGGCATCTTATTGGCTCTCGGATGTGACATGTTTTGGATAGCCAATAAGAAAAAACAAGATTTTACTCACCGGTAAATCTATTTCTCGTAGTCCGTAGTGGATGCTGGGAACTCCGTAAGGACCATGGGGAATAGACGGGCTCCGCAGGAGACTGGGCACTCTAAAAGAAAGATTAGGTACTATCTGGTGTGCACTGGCTCCTCCCTCTATGCCCCTCCTCCAGACCTCAGTTAGGATACTGTGCCCGGAAGAGCTGACACAATAAGGAAGGATTTTGAATCCCGGGTAAGACTCATACCAGCCACACCAATCACACCGTATAACTCGTGATACTATACCCAGTTAACAGTATGAAATATAACTGAGCCTCTCAACAGATGGCTCAACAATAACCCTTTAGTTAGGCAATAACTATATACAAGTATTGCAGACAATCCGCACTTGGGATGGGCGCCCAGCATCCACTACGGACTACGAGAAATAGATTTACCGGTGAGTAAAATCTTATTTTCTCTGACATCCTAGTGGATGCTGGGAACTCCGTAAGGACCATGGGGATTATACCAAAGCTCCCAAACGGGCGGGAGAGTGCGGATGACTCTGCAGCACCGAATGAGAGAACTCCAGGTCCTCCTCAGCCAGGGTATCAAATTTGTAGAATTTAGCAAACGTGTTTGCCCCTGACCAAGTTGCAGCTCGGCAAAGTTGTAAAGCCGAGACCCCTCGGGCAGCCGCCCAAGATGAGCCCACTTTCCTCGTGGAATGGGCTGTTACTGATTTAGGATGCGGCAATCCAGCCGCAGAATGCTCCAGCTGAATTGTGCTACAAATTCAGCGAGCAATAGTCTGCTTAGAAGCAGGAGCACCTATTTTGTTGGGTGCCTACAGGATAAAAAACGAGTCAGTTTTCCTGACTCCAGCCGTCCTGGAAATATAAATTTTTAAGGCCCTGACTACGTCCAGTAACTTGGAATCTTCCAAGTCCCTAGTAGCCGCAGGCACTACAATAGGTTGGTTCAAGTGAAAAGCTGATACCACCTTAGGGAGAAACTGGGGACGAGTCCTCAATTCTGCCCTATCCATATGGAAAATCAGATAAGGGCTTTTACATGTCAAAGCCGCCAATTCTGACACACGCCTGGCCGAAGCCAAGGCCAATAACATGACCACTTTCCACGTGAGATATTTAAAATCCACAGTTTTAAGTGGCTCAAACCAATGTGATTTTAAGAAACTCAACACCACGTTGAGATCCCAAGGTGCCACAGAAGGCACAAAAAAGGGGCTGAATATGTAGCACTCCCTTTACAAATGTCTGAACTCCAGGCAGTGAAGCCAGTTCTTTCTGGAAGAAAATCGACAGAGCCGAAATCTGGACCTTAATGGAACCCAAATTTAGGCCCATAGTCACTCCTGACTGTAGGAAGTGCGGAAAACGACCCAGCTGAAATTCCTCTGTTGGGGCCTTCCTGGCCTCACACCACGCAACATATTTTCGCCAAATACGGTGATAATGGTTTGCGGTTACTTCTTTCCTGGCTTTTATCAGCGTAGGAATGACTTCCTCCGGAATGCCCTTTTGCTTTAGGATCCGGAATTCAACCGCCATGCCGTCCAACGCAGCCGCGGTAAGTCTTGGAACAGACAGGGCCCCTGCTGTAGCAGATCCTGTCTGAGCGGTAGAGGCCATGGGTCCTCTGATATTATTTCTTGAAGTTCTGGGTACCAAGCTCTTCTTGGCCCATCCGGAACCACGAGTATCGTTCTTACTCCTCGTTTTCTTATTATTCTCAGTACCTTTGGTATGAGAGGCAGAGGAGGGAATACATAAACCGACTGGTACACCCACGGTGTCACTAGAGCGTCCACAGCTATTGCCTGAGGGTCCCTTGACCTGGCGCAATATCTAGTTTTTTGCTTAGGCGGGACGCCATCATGTCCACCTGTGACCTTTCCCAACGGTTTACCAACAGTTGGAAGACTTCTGGATGAAGTCCCCACTCTCCCGGGTGTCGGTCGTGTCTGCTGAGGAAGTCTGCTTCCCAGTTGTCCACTCCCGGAATGAACACTGCTGACAGTGCTAAGACGTGATTTTCCGCCCATCGGAGAATCCTTGTGGCTTCTGCCATCGCCATCCTGCTTCTTGTGCCGCCCTGTCGGTTTACATGGGCGACTGCCGTGATGTTGTCTGATTGGATCAGTACCGGCTGGTTTTGAAGCAGAGGCCTTGCCAGACTTAGGGCATTGTAAATGGCCCTCAGTTCCAGAATATTTATGTGTAGGGACGACTCCTGACTTGACCAAAGTCCTTGGAAATTTCTTCCCTGTGTGACTGCCCCCCAGCCTCGAAGGCTGGCATCCGTGGTTACCAGGACCCAGTCCTGTATGCCGAATCTGCGGCCCTCTTGAAGATGAGCACTCTGCAGCCACCACAGTAGAGATACCCTGGTCCTTGGAGACAGGGTTATCAGCCGATGCATCTGAAGATGCGATTCTGACCACTTGTCCAAGAGGTCCCACTGAAAGGTTCTTGTATGGAACCTGCCGAATGGAATTTTGCTTCGTAAGAAGCTACCATTTTTCCCAGGACTCGTGTGCAGTGATGCACCGATACCTGTTTTGGTTTCAGGAGGTCTCTGACTAGAGATGACAGCTCCTTGGCTTTCTCCTGCGGGAGAAACACTTTTTTCTGTTCAGTGTCCAGAACCATCCCCAGGAACAGCAGGCGTGTGGTAGGAACCAGCTGTGACTTTGGAATGTATAGAATCCATCCGTGCTGTTGTAGCACTTCCCGAGATAGTGCTACTCCGACCAACAACTGCTCCATGGACCTCGCCTTTATAAGGAGATCGTCCAAGTACGGGATAATTAAAAACTCCCTTTTTTCGAAGGAGTATCATCATTTCTGCCATTACCTTGGTAAAGACCCTCGGTGCCGTGGACAGTCCAAACGGCAGTGTTTGGAATTGGTAATGGCAATCCTGTACCACAAATCTGAGGTACTCCTGTTGAGGATGGTAAATGGGGACATGTAGGTACGCATCCTTGATGTCCAGGGATACCATGTAATCCCCCTCCTCCAGGCTTGCAATAACCGCCCTGAGCGATTCCATCTTGAACTTGAATTTTTTTATGTATGTGTTCAAGGACTTCAAATTTAAAATGGGTCTCACCGAACCGTCCGGTTTCGGTACCACAAACAGTGTGGAATAGTAACCCCGTCCTTGTTGAAGTAGGGGCACCTTGACTATCACCTGCTGGGAATACAGCTTGTGAATTGCCTCTAGCACAGCCTCCCTGCCTGAGGGAGTTGTCGGCAAGGCAGATTTGAGGAAACGGCGGGGGGGAGACGCCTCGAATTCCAGCCTGTACCCCTGAGATATTACTTGAAGGATCCAGGGATCCACCTGTGAGCGAGCCCACTGATCGCTGAAATTTTTGAGGCGGCCCCCCACCGTACCTGGCTACGCCTGTGGAGCCCCCGCGTCATGCGGTGGACTCAGAGGAAGCGGGGGAAGAATTTTGATTCTGGGAACTGGCTGACTGGTGCAGCTTTTTCCCTCTTCCCTCGTCTCTGTGCAGAAAGGAAGCGCCTTTGACCCGCTTGCTTTACTGAAGCCGAAAGGACTGTACCTGATAATACGGTGCTTTCCTAGGCTGTGAGGAAACCTGAGGTAAAAATTTTTCCTTCCCAGCTGTTGCTGTGGATACGAGGTCCCAGAGACCATCCCCAAACAATTCCTCACCCTTATAAGGCTCTATGTGCCTTTTAAAGTCAGCATCACCTGTCCAGTGTCGGGTCTCTAATACCCTCCTGACAGAATGGACATTGCATTAATTCTGGATGCCAGCCGGCAAAATATCCCTCTGTGCATCCCTCATATAAAAGACGACGTCTTATGTTCGCAAAATAGTATCCCTGTTTGACAGGGTTACAGACCACGCTGCAGCAGCACTATCTGCAGGTCTCAGTCTAGTACCTGAGTGTGTAAATACAGACTTCAGGATAGCCTCCTGCTTTTTATCAGCAGGTACCTTCAAAGTGGCCGTATCCTAAGACGGCAGTGCCACCTTTTTTGACAAACGTGTGAGCGCCTTATCCACCCTAGGGGATATCTCCCAGCGTAACTTATCCTCTGGCGGGAAAAGGTACGCCATAAGTAACTTTTTAGAAATTACCAGTTTCTTATCGGGGGAACCCACGCTTTTTTACACTTCATTCACTCATTAGATGGGGGAACAAAACACTGCCTGCTTTTTCTCCCCAAACATAAAACCCTTTTTTAGTGGTACTTGGGTTAATGTCAGAAATGTGTAACACATTTTTTATTGCCGGGATCATGTAACGGATGTTCCTAGTGGATTGTGTATATGTCTCAACCTTGTCGACACTGGAGTCAGACTCCGTGTCGACATCTGTGTCTGCCATCTGAGGGAGCGGGCGTTTTTAAGCCCCTGATGGCCTTTGAGACGCCTGGGCAGGTGCGGGCTGAGAAGCCGGCTGTCCCATAGCTGTTCTGTCATCCAGCCTTTTATGTAAGGAGTTGACACTGTCGGTTAATACCTTCCACCTATCCATCCACTCTGGTGTCGGCCCACAGGAGGCGACATCCCATTTATCGGCATCTGCTCCGCCTCCACATAAGCCTCCTCATCAAACATGTCGACACAGCCGTACCGACACACCGCACACACACAGGGAATGCTCTGACTGAGGACAGGACCCCACACAGCCCTTTGGGGAGACAGAGAGAGAGTATGCCAGCACACACCAGAGCGCTATATAATGTAGGGATAAACACTATCACTGAGTGAATTTTCCCCAATAGCTGCTTGTATAAACAATATTGCGCCTAAATTTAGTGCCCCCCCTCTCTTTTTAACCCTTTGAGCCTGAAAACTACAGGGGAGAGCCTGGGGAGCTGTCTTCCAGCTACACTGTGAAGAGAAAATGGCGCCAGTGTGCCGAGGGAGATAGCTCCGCCCCTTTTTCGCGGACTTTTCTCCCGCTTTTTTATGGATTCTGGCAGGGGTAATTATCACATATATAGCCTCTGGGGCTATATATTGTGATTATTTTGCCAGCCAAGGTGTTTTTATTGCTGCTCTGGGCGCCCCCCCCCCAGCGCCCTGCACCCTCAGTGACCGGAGTGTGAAGTGTGTATGAGGAGCAATGGCGCACAGCTGCAGTGCTGTGCGCTACCTTGGTGAAGACTGAAGTCTTCTGCCGCCGATTTTCCGGACCATCTTCATGCTTCTGGCTCTGTAAGGGGGACGGCGGCGCGGCTCCGGGAATGAACACCAAGGACGGGTCCTGCGGTCGATCCCTCTGGAGCTAATGGTGTCCAGTAGCCTAAGAAGCCCAAGCTAGCTGCAAGCAGGTAGGTTCGCTTCTTCTCCCCTTAGTCCCTCGTTGCAGTGAGCCTGTTGCCAGCAGGTCTCACTGTAAAATAAAAAACCTAACATATACTTTCTTTCTAGGAGCTCAGGAGAGCCCCTAGTGTGCATCCAGCTCGGCCGGGCACAGAAATCTAACTGAGGTCTGGAGGAGGGGCATAGAGGGAGGAGCCAGTGCACACCAGATAGTACCTAATCTTTCTTTTAGAGTGCCCAGTCTCCTGCGGAGCCCGTCTATTCCCCATGGTCCTTACGGAGTTCTCAGCATCCACTAGGACGTCAGAGAAATCCAGATAATTCTGAACTTATATTCATTTTGGTGTTAAGAACAGAGTAAATCCGAACCTACACATCTCTAGTATAAACACAGTCTCACCTGGCCCACATCCCATTAGAATCTCTGTCTCAATTAGGTTCCTCTGCAGAGCAGTCACATTAAGTTGGGTTCCATCGTATAACTCAGCAGTAGCATGACCAGAACACCAACTTTCTATATTTACATACAGTACATACAGTATAGTCATTTTGGACTTGAAGAGCCTGGACACTGTGTGAGCTGAGTGTCAAGAGTCTGTGTTTTCCTTTATTGCTCCTCGCCCTGATGTCACATCAGGATCATACAGTACATACCTCAGGTTCTATCTAGGTCACTAATCCAAATTCATCAGTAGTTTTTGCGTGATGCCAGAACAAGCTAAAAGAAAGACACAAATTCCTATTTTTTTCCCTTCTCCATAGTTCCTAAAATAGTCCCTAGAAGTATATATAGATAAATGTTTGCAAGGAGAGATCAGTGTTTTCCATATTTTTTACTTGCTACTTTTCAATCACAGATATGTGTCAGTGTCAAGGCTGGATTAAGATTTGTGGGGGCACCAGGACAAGTAACTTGCAGGGGTTGAGTTAACAGCACTGGCCACACAATCAAACCTAAAGCTGCAAGCTCTCTGCTATTTACTTCTTATTGGTCCACATAGCCACATGCTGTTAGGTTGCATAGTTTGTGCCACAGTGTATACCAATATCAGCTATAAGCTCTCTGCTTGCAGCACTAAAAAGAGGCACATGACGATCAGGTCTGAGGACAGACATCTCAAATAAAGACTGCCCCATCAAAAGTGTGACAGCCGGAAAGCATGCTATCAAGATGGTTGTGGTGCTTCTATCACCTTATCAGTGGCTGACCGACCCTATTAAATTTAATAAGCAGCAGCAGAAGAGCCATCCCCCATCCCCCTTCACCCCTGGCATTTCACTTACTCTTTGTTGTCTAAGGAAGACTCATAATCACTGTCTGTGGGGTGCGTCAGCATACAGTGTTTGGGTTGTGGCTAGGTTGCACTGTATGTCACCAGGGTTCTTCCTTGCAGTGCCCTCTGCTGGCATCAGCATAGTCTGAGTATAACTTAGGCTTACATCACCCAAAGCTTGATAAATTCAGCACGTAGAAACCCATGAATGCTGCTTTTGCAATGGTAAATGGGGCATCTGTGCTGTGGCCCACCTATACATAAATCCATGGGTTTCTTAATATTTGCTGATACCCCTCATAAACATCTAAGTCATCTCAATCGAATGGGACCAGTAAAAGTATAGGAAGAGACAGGTTCTCCCACAGCAGTACTGATTTGGGGGGTAATTCAGACCTGATCGCAGCAGCAAATTTGTTAGCAGTTGGGCAAAACCATGTGCACTGCAGGTGTGGCAGATATAACATTTGCAGAGAGAGTTAGATTTGGGTGGGTTATTTTGTTTCTGTGCAGAGTAAATGCTGGCTGCTTTATTTTTACACTGCAATTTAGATTTCAGTTTGAACACACCTCACCCCAATCTAACTGTCTCTGCACATGTCATATCTGACCCCCCCACCACCACCACCACCTCCCCTCCACCCACCCCCTGCAGTGCACATGGTTTTGCCCAACTGCTAACAAATTTGCTGCTATGATCAGGTCTGAATTACCCCCTTGGTTTAGTAGTTAATTATCCATCTCTGAAAACCACATACTGTTGGACACATAATTATCGTGAGACTAATGGATTTAAACAAATTGGCCCCTAAGTATTTAATGACTCACACTGCAAAAAAAGTAAAAAAAAATTCAGTACATTTAAATTATTGATGATTTTGTACAATTTCTCTTTGTAAGGGTGTGTACACACAGTGAGATACCTGCTATGTTCGATTTTGACTATGCGATTTCCCTTGAACTCCCCTAGAGCCCAGATAGCACAGACTGTACAGATTTTGACTATGTGTGCTTGAGATTTTGTCTATGGCCCTCATTCCGAGTTGATCGCTCGTTATTTTTCATCGCATCGCAGTGAAATTTCGCTTAGTGCGCATGCGCAATAGTCGCACTGCGACTGCGCCAAGTAACTTTGCTATGAAGATAGGATTTTTACTCACGGCTTTTTCTTCGCTCCGGCGATCGTAGTGTGATTGACAGGAAATGGGTGTTACTGGGCGGAAACACGGCGTTTTAGGGGCGTGTGGATGAAAACGCTACCGTTTCCGGGAAAAACGCAGGAGTGGCCAGAGAAACGGGGGAGTGTCTGAGCGAACGCTGGGTGTGTTTCTGACGTCAATCCAGGAACGACAAGCACTGAACTGATCGCACAGGCAGAGTAAGTGTGGAGCTACTCTAAAACTGCTAAGTAGTTTGTGATCGCAATAATGCGAATACATCGGTCGCAATTTTAGGATGCTAAGATACACTCCCAGTAGGCGTAGGCTTAGCGTGTGTAACTCTGCTAAATTCGCCTTGCGACCGATCAACTCGGAATGAGGGCCTATGTACGATTTTGACTAAGTGCCAATTTTGACTATACTTTGTACTAGATTGTACACTAGATAGTCAAGATTGACTTGCCTGCACAGTCTATCTAGCCGTACGATACCGACCACACGGGAGCGCGCATCGGGATCGAATCTGTATCGCAAGCTGCCTAGCACCATGAGATATGCACTAACTTTTCATAAGATTTTGACTGTATAGTCAAAATCTCACAGATTTATCTCACCGTGTGTACACACCCTAACACTCAGTATGTCATGCCATCTTATTTTATTAGCATACAAAAAATACATGACTTTGCAAACATACACGATTAATCAGAATGAGGTTAAACAATACTTTCAGCATATAAACTCTTTCATTAACGTGGCTCACAGCTGGTCAAATGTGGAACTATATAAGATCAGGGCCAGAACTGTAGAAGGAAGATAATGACTAAATAAAATAGTGTAAACTGCTGTACTGTAATGGCACCCTTCTCTCATGTCCTCACAGTTCCTTCTACGGGGATGAAAAGAGTGCAGAATGAATGGGACATGTGCTTAATGAATGGGAAGTGTGCCGAATGAATGGAACGTGTGTCGAAATAATTCACAAAGAGCACATAAAAACATCATATTAGTGGAATGGCAGACCTCAGAACATTAAGAGCAAACAGACCCCAAAATAACACATGTGGTATCACCTTGCTCTTCTTCCTCCAGTCACTGTATGGGAAGCAATAATTGCTAGTGCCGATACATTGTACCTAGAAGTGCAGAAGAAGCGGCTGACACCATGTGAGCTGAGTGCCTCAGATTGCATATGGGACAATAGAGCTGAAAAAAAGCACAAATATAATAAATAAAAAGAATACTGAAAGCTTTTTTGTATTATAAACAATACTCTTGTTTGCCTCAACTATGTGCTATTCGTACCATTTCTAAATTTTTTCTATATTATTAGATATATTTCTGTATTATATAATGATTTTACATAGAATCAGTGCTATTTTTCAGTAGGAACTCAGTTCATGAACCTCTCATTAAATGTGACATAATCAGGATCTGAGTTCTTGAACCTGTCCTGGGCCAAAATGTATTTTCCATAAGAGAAGTTTTATAAAGTCCATTTGAGTGCTTTATTTTCTAAAACTATCTATCTATCTATCTATCTATCTATCTATCTATCTATCTATCTATCTATCTATCTATCTATCTATCTATCTATCACCTTTTTTAATAGCTCCACCCCCACCACTCCTATGCTGCCGAGGCCAGTGACTCTGCGCCCAATAGCGCAGCCACTGGCTAAGGCATGCCTCACACATGGGGCCAACACGCAAGGTAATGTGATGACTCAGGTAAATATCACAGTTAGGGAACAGGTAAGTATCTCTGTTGTTACCTTGTAGCACGATCTTCCTTTTGGCTCTTCACAGAGGGGTGAACAATATAATTTCATATGCAAGTGAACTATTATTCAATTGTACATAGACAACACCAAGCTGTATTGTATAGACAATCCCAAGTTGTCTATACCACAGGTTCTCAAACTAAGTCCTCAGGACCCCACACAGTGCATGTTTTGCAGGTAACCCAGCAGGTGCACAGGTGTATTAATTACTCACAGACACATTTTAAAAGGTCCACAAGTGGAGCTAATTATTTTACTTGTGATTCTCTGAGGAGACCTACAAAACATGCACTGTGTGGGGTAATGAGGACCGAGTTTGAGAACCTGTGGTCTATACAATACAGTTCAGCTAGGCTCATTTACGTTGGTGCACATGAAGAACATTACTTCCAATGAGGGTAAAATCTTGTCTAAACTATTAACCCTTACTGACCCTCTCACTTGGACCAGTATGTAAAGGATTTAGAAAAAATATTCAGTGTCTGCATAGCCTGTCTCACTTTCTTCTGTCACACATACATTGCCAGTGACTATGGGGGTAATTAAGACCTGATCGCTGCTGTGCGTTTATGCACAGCGGGCGATCAGGTCCAAACTGCGCATGCATATGCACTGCAATGC